>NW_026968479.1:0-90972 GCF_028390025.1 Pseudophryne corroboree | reverse complement strand
TGTCCTTCGTTTGGGAGAAAAATGCAAAGGTACAAGACAGCTTTTCCTTGCCAATATCTCTCTTTTGCAAAGAGCTGCGCATTGGAAAATTCAGGGCTATGTCGTGTAGATGATGGCCTAACAGGAGGCTTTAAAATTTTCTTTCTAGTGTCCTTCGTTTGGGAGAAAAATGCAATGGTACAAGACAGCTTTTCCTTGCCAATATCTCTCTTTTGCAAAGAGCTAAGCATTGGAAAATTCAGGGCTATGTCGTGTAGATGATGGCCTAACAGGAGGCTTTAAAATTTTCTTTCTAGTGACCTTCGTTTGGGAGAAAAATGCAATGGTACAAGACAGCTTTTCCTTGCCAATATCTCTCTTTTGCAAAGAGCTGCGCATTGGAAAATTCAGGGCTATGTCGTGTAGATGATGGCCTAACAGGAGGCTTTAAAATTTTAATTCTAGTGTCCTTCGTTTGGGAGAAAAATGCAAAGGTACAAGACAGCTTTTCCTTGCCAATATCTCTCTTTTGCAAAGAGCTACGCATTGGAAAATTCAGGGCTATGTCGTGTAGATGATGGCCTAACAGGAGGCTTTAAAATTTTAATTCTAGTGTCCTTCGTTTGGGAGAAAAATGCAAAGGTACAAGACAGCTTTTCCTTGCCAATATCTCTCTTTTGCAAAGAGCTGCGCATTGGAAAATTCAGGGCTATGTCGTGTAGATGATGGCCTAACAGGAGGCTTTAAAATTTTCTTTCTAGTGTCCTTCGTTTGGGAGAAAAATGCAATGGTACAAGACAGCTTTTCCTTGCCAATATCTCTCTTTTGCAAAGAGCTACGCATTGGAAAATTCAGGGCTATGTCGTGTAGATGATGGCCTAACAGGAGGCTTTAAAATTTTAATTCTAGTGTCCTTCGTTTGGGAGAAAAATGCAAAGGTACAAGACAGCTTTTCCTTGCCAATATCTCTCTTTTGCAAAGAGCTACGCATTGGAAAATTCAGGGCTATGTCGTGTAGATGATGGCCTAACAGGAGGCTTTAAAATTTTAATTCTAGTGTCCTTCGTTTGGGAGAAAAATGCAAAGGTACAAGACAGCTTTTCCTTGCCAATATCTCTCTTTTGCAAAGAGCTACGCATTGGAAAATTCAGGGCTATGTCGTGTAGATGATGGCCTAACAGGAGGCTTTAAAATTTTAATTCTAGTGTCCTTCGTTTGGGAGAAAAATGCAAAGGTACAAGACAGCTTTTCCTTGCCAATATCTCTCTTTTGCAAAGAGCTACGCATTGGAAAATTCAGGGCTATGTCGTGTAGATGATGGCCTAACAGGAGGCTTTAAAATTTTCTTTCTAGTGACCTTCGTTTGGGAGAAAAATGCAAAGGTACAAGACAGCTTTTCCTTGCCAATATCTCTCTTTTGCAAAGAGCTGCGCATTGGAAAATTCAGGGCTATGTCGTGTAGATGATGGCCTAACAGGAGGCTTTAAAATTTTCTTTCTAGTGTCCTTCGTTTGGGAGAAAAATGCAATGGTACAAGACAGCTTTTCCTTGCCAATATCTCTCTTTTGCAAAGAGCTGCGCATTGGAAAATTCAGGGCTATTTCGTGTAGATGATGGCCTAACAGGAGGCTTTAAAATTTTCTTTCTAGTGTCCTTCTTTTGGGAGAAAAATGCAAAGGTACAAGACAGCTTTTCCTTGCCAATATCTCTCTTTTGCAAAGAGCTGCGCATTGGAAAATTCAGGGCTATGTCGTGTAGATGATGGCCTAACAGGAGGCTTTAAAATTTTCTTTCTAGTGTCCTTCGTTTGGGAGAAAAATGCAAAGGTACAAGACAGCTTTTCCTTGCCAATATCTCTCTTTTGCAAAGAGCTACGCATTGGAAAATTCAGGGCTATGTCGTGTAGAGGATGGCCTAACAGGAGGCTTTAAAATTTTCTTTCTAGTGTCCTTCGTTTGGGAGAAAAATGCAAAGGTACAAGACAGCTTTTCCTTGCCAATATCTCTCTTTTGCAAAGAGCTGCGCATTGGAAAATTCAGGGCTATGTCGTGTAGATGATGGCCTAACAGGAGGCTTTAAAATTTTCTTTCTAGTGTCCTTCGTTTGGGAGAAAAATGCAATGGTACAAGACAGCTTTTCCTTGCCAATATCTCTCTTTTGCAAAGAGCTAAGCATTGGAAAATTCAGGGCTATGTCGTGTAGATGATGGCCTAACAGGAGGCTTTAAAATTTTCTTTCTAGTGACCTTCGTTTGGGAGAAAAATGCAATGGTACAAGACAGCTTTTCCTTGCCAATATCTCTCTTTTGCAAAGAGCTGCGCATTGGAAAATTCAGGGCTATGTCGTGTAGATGATGGCCTAACAGGAGGCTTTAAAATTTTAATTCTAGTGTCCTTCGTTTGGGAGAAAAATGCAAAGGTACAAGACAGCTTTTCCTTGCCAATATCTCTCTTTTGCAAAGAGCTACGCATTGGAAAATTCAGGGCTATGTCGTGTAGATGATGGCCTAACAGGAGGCTTTAAAATTTTAATTCTAGTGTCCTTCGTTTGGGAGAAAAATGCAAAGGTACAAGACAGCTTTTCCTTGCCAATATCTCTCTTTTGCAAAGAGCTGCGCATTGGAAAATTCAGGGCTATGTCGTGTAGATGATGGCCTAACAGGAGGCTTTAAAATTTTCTTTCTAGTGTCCTTCGTTTGGGAGAAAAATGCAATGGTACAAGACAGCTTTTCCTTGCCAATATCTCTCTTTTGCAAAGAGCTACGCATTGGAAAATTCAGGGCTATGTCGTGTAGATGATGGCCTAACAGGAGGCTTTAAAATTTTAATTCTAGTGTCCTTCGTTTGGGAGAAAAATGCAAAGGTACAAGACAGCTTTTCCTTGCCAATATCTCTCTTTTGCAAAGAGCTGCGCATTGGAAAATTCAGGGCTATGTCGAGTAGATGATGGCCTAACAGGAGGCTTTAAAATTTTCTTTCTAGTGTCCTTCGTTTGGGAGAAAAATGCAATGGTACAAGACAGCTTTTCCTTGCCAATATCTCTCTTTTGCAAAGAGCTACGCATTGGAAAATTCAGGGCTATGTCGTGTATATGATGGCCTAACAGGAGGCTTTAAAATTTTAATTCTAGTGTCCTTCGTTTGGGAGAAAAATGCAAAGGTACAAGACAGCTTTTCCTTGCCAATATCTCTCTTTTGCAAAGAGCTGCGCATTGGAAAATTCAGGGCTATGTCGTGTAGATGATGGCCTAACAGGAGGCTTTAAAATTTTCTTTCTAGTGTCCTTCGTTTGGGAGAAAAATGCAATGGTACAAGACAGCTTTTCCTTGCCAATATCTCTCTTTTGCAAAGAGCTGCGCATTGGAAAATTCAGGGCTATTTCGTGTAGATGATGGCCTAACAGGAGGCTTTAAAATTTTCTTTCTAGTGTCCTTCGTTTGGGAGAAAAATGCAAAGGTACAAGACAGCTTTTCCTTGCCAATATCTCTCTTTTGCAAAGAGCTACGCATTGGAAAATTCAGGGCTATGTCGTGTAGATGATGGCCTAACAGGAGGCTTTAAAATTTTAATTCTAGTGTCCTTCGTTTGGGAGAAAAATGCAAAGGTACAAGACAGCTTTTCCTTGCCAATATCTCTCTTTTGCAAAGAGCTGCGCATTGGAAAATTCAGGGCTATGTCGTGTAGATGATGGCCTAACAGGAGGCTTTAAAATTTTCTTTCTAGTGTCCTTCGTTTGGGAGAAAAATGCAATGGTACAAGACAGCTTTTCCTTGCCAATATCTCTCTTTTGCAAAGAGCTACGCATTGAAAAATTCAGGGCTATGTCGTGTAGATGATGGCCTAACAGGAGGCTTTAAAATTTTCTTTCTAGTGACCTTCGTTTGGGAGAAAAATGCAAAGGTACAAGACAGCTTTTCCTTGCCAATATCTCTCTTTTGCAAAGAGCTGCGCATTGGAAAATTCAGGGCTATGTCGTGTAGATGATGGCCTAACAGGAGGCTTTAAAATTTTCTTTCTAGTGTCCTTCGTTTGGGAGAAAAATGCAATGGTACAAGACAGCTTTTCCTTGCCAATATCTCTCTTTTGCAAAGAGCTGCGCATTGGAAAATTCAGGGCTATTTCGTGTAGATGATGGCCTAACAGGAGGCTTTAAAATTTTCTTTCTAGTGTCCTTCTTTTGGGAGAAAAATGCAAAGGTACAAGACAGCTTTTCCTTGCCAATATCTCTCTTTTGCAAAGAGCTGCGCATTGGAAAATTCAGGGCTATGTCGTGTAGATGATGGCCTAACAGGAGGCTTTAAAATTTTCTTTCTAGTGTCCTTCGTTTGGGAGAAAAATGCAATGGTACAAGACAGCTTTTCCTTGCCAATATCTCTCTTTTGCAAAGAGCTACGCATTGGAAAATTCAGGGCTATGTCGTGTAGATGATGGCCTAACAGGAGGCTTTAAAATTTTCTTTCTAGCGTCCTTCGTTTGGGAGAAAAATGCAATGGTACAAGACAGCTTTTCCTTGCCAATATCTCTCTTTTGCAAAGAGCTACGCATTGGAAAATTCAGGGCTATGTCGTGTAGATGATGGCCTAACAGGAGGCTTTAACATTTTCTTTCTAGTGACCTTCGTTTGGGAGAAAAATGCAAAGGTACAAGACAGCTTTTCCTTGCCAATATCTCTCTTTTGCAAAGAGCTGCGCATTGGAAAATTCAGGGCTATGTCGTGTAGATGATGGCCTAACAGGAGGCTTTAAAATTTTCTTTCTAGTGTCCTTCGTTTGGGAGAAAAATGCAATGGTACAAGAAAGCTTTTCCTTGCCAATATCTCTCTTTTGCAAAGAGCTGCGCATTGGAAAATTCAGGGCTATGTCGTGTAGATGATGGCCTAACAGGAGGCTTTAAAATTTTCTTTCTAGTGTCCTTCGTTTGGGAGAAATATGCAAAGGTACAAGACAGCTTTTCCTTGCCAATATCTCTCTTTTGTAAAGAGCTACGCATTGGAAAATTCAGGACTATGTCGTGTAGATGATGGCCTAACAGGAGGCTTTAAAATTTTCTTTCTAGTGACCTTCGTTTGGGAGAAAAATGCAAAGGTACCTGACAGCTTTTCCTTGCCAATATCTCTCTTTTGCAAAGAGCTGCGCATTGGAAAATTCAGGGCTATGTCGTGTAGATGATGGCATAACAGGAGGCTTTAAAATTTTAATTCTAGTGTCCTTCGTTTGGGAGAAAAATTCAAAGGTACAAGACAGCTTTTCCTTGCCAATATATCTCTTTTGCAAAGAGCTACGCATTGGAAAATTCAGGGCTATGTCGTGTAGATGATGGCCTAACAGGAGGCTTTAAAATTTTCTTTCTAGTGACCTTCGTTTGGGAGAAAAATGCAAAGGTACAAGACAGCTTTTCCTTGCCAATATCTCTCTTTTGCAAAGAGCTGCGCATTGGAAAATTCAGGGCTATGTCGTGTAGATGATGGCCTAACAGGAGGCTTTAAAATTTTCTTTCTAGTGTCCTTCGTTTGGGAGAAAAATGCAATGGTACAAGAAAGCTTTTCCTTGCCAATATCTCTCTTTTGCAAAGAGCTGCGCATTGGAAAATTCAGGGCTATGTCGTGTAGATGATGGCCTAACAGAAGGCTTTAAAATTTTCTTTCTAGTGTCCTTCGTTTGGGAGAAAAATGCAAAGGTACTAGACAGCTTTTCCTTGCCAATATCTCTCTTTTGTAAAGAGCTACGCATTGGAAAATTCAGGACTATGTCGTGTAGATGATGGCCTAACAGGAGGCTTTAAAATTTTAATTCTAGTGTCCTTCGTTTGGGAGAAAAATGCAAAGGTACAAGACAGCTTTTCCTTGCCAATATCTCTCTTTTGCAAAGAGCTGCGCATTGGAAAATTCAGGGCTATGTCGTGTAGATGATGGCCTAACAGGAGGCTTTAAAATTTTCTATCTAGTGTCCTTCGTTTGGGAGAAAAATGCAATGGTACAAGACAGCTTTTCCTTGCCAATATCTCTCTTTTGCAAAGAGCTACGCATTGGAAAATTCAGGGCTATGTCGTGTAGATGATGGCCTAACAGGAGGCTTTAAAATTTTCTTTCTAGTGACCTTCGTTTGGGAGAAAAATGCAAAGGTACAAGACAGCTTTTCCTTGCCAATATCTCTCTTTTGCAAAGAGCTGCGCATTGGAAAATTCAGGGCTATGTCGTGTAGATGATGGCCTAACAGGAGGCTTTAAAATTTTCTTTCTAGTGTCCTTCGTTTGGGAGAAAAATGCAATGGTACAAGACAGCTTTTCCTTGCCAATATCTCTCTTTTGCAAAGAGCTGCGCATTGGAAAATTCAGGGCTATTTCGTGTAGATGATGGCCTAACAGGAGGCTTTAAAATTTTCTTTCTAGTGTCCTTCTTTTGGGAGAAAAATGCAAAGGTACAAGACAGCTTTTCCTTGCCAATATCTCTCTTTTGCAAAGAGCTGCGCATTGGAAAATTCAGGGCTATGTCGTGTAGATGATGGCCTAACAGGAGGCTTTAAAATTTTCTTTCTAGCGTCCTTCGTTTGGGAGAAAAATGCAATGGTACAAGACAGCTTTTCCTTGCCAATATCTCTCTTTTGCAAAGAGCTACGCATTGGAAAATTCAGGGCTATGTCGTGTAGATGATGGCCTAACAGGAGGCTTTAACATTTTCTTTCTAGTGACCTTCGTTTGGGAGAAAAATGCAAAGGTACAAGACAGCTTTTCCTTGCCAATATCTCTCTTTTGCAAAGAGCTGCGCATTGGAAAATTCAGGGCTATGTCGTGTAGATGATGGCCTAACAGGAGGCTTTAAAATTTTCTTTCTAGTGTCCTTCGTTTGGGAGAAAAATGCAATGGTACAAGAAAGCTTTTCCTTGCCAATATCTCTCTTTTGCAAAGAGCTGCGCATTGGAAAATTCAGGGCTATGTCGTGTAGATGATGGCCTAACAGGAGGCTTTAAAATTTTCTTTCTAGTGTCCTTCGTTTGGGAGAAAAATGCAAAGGTACAAGACAGCTTTTCCTTGCCAATATCTCTCTTTTGTAAAGAGCTACGCATTGGAAAATTCAGGACTATGTCGTGTAGATGATGGCCTAACAGGAGGCTTTAAAATTTTCTTTCTAGTGACCTTCGTTTGGGAGAAAAATGCAAAGGTACCTGACAGCTTTTCCTTGCCAATATCTCTCTTTTGCAAAGAGCTGCGCATTGGAAAATTCAGGGCTATGTCGTGTAGATGATGGCATAACAGGAGGCTTTAAAATTTTAATTCTAGTGTCCTTCGTTTGGGAGAAAAATTCAAAGGTACAAGACAGCTTTTCCTTGCCAATATATCTCTTTTGCAAAGAGCTACGCATTGGAAAATTCAGGGCTATGTCGTGTAGATGATGGCCTAACAGGAGGCTTTAAAATTTTCTTTCTAGTGACCTTCGTTTGGGAGAAAAATGCAAAGGTACAAGACAGCTTTTCCTTGCCAATATCTCTCTTTTGCAAAGAGCTGCGCATTGGAAAATTCAGGGCTATGTCGTGTAGATGATGGCCTAACAGGAGGCTTTAAAATTTTCTTTCTAGTTTCCTTCGTTTGGGAGAAAAATGCAATGGTACAAGAAAGCTTTTCCTTGCCAATATCTCTCTTTTGCAAAGAGCTGCGCATTGGAAAATTCAGGGCTATGTCGTGTAGATGATGGCCTAACAGAAGGCTTTAAAATTTTCTTTCTAGTGTCCTTCGTTTGGGAGAAAAATGCAAAGGTACTAGACAGCTTTTCCTTGCCAATATCTCTCTTTTGTAAAGAGCTACGCATTGGAAAATTCAGGACTATGTCGTGTAGATGATGGCCTAACAGTATGCTTTAAAATTTTCTTTCTAGTGACCTTCGTTTGGGAGAAAAATGCAAAGGTACCTGACAGCTTTTCCTTGCCAATATCTCTCTTTTGCAAAGAGCTGCGCATTGGAAAATTCAGGGCTATGTCGTGTAGATGATGGCATAACAGGAGGCTTTAAAATTTTAATTCTAGTGTCCTTCGTTTGGGAGAAAAATGCAAAGGTACAAGACAGCTTTTCCTTGCCAATATCTCTCTTTTGCAAAGAGCTGCGCATTGGAAAATTCAGGGCTATGTCGTGTAGATGATGGCCTAACAGGAGGCTTTAAAATTTTCTTTCTAGTGTCCTTCGTTTGGGAGAAAAATGCAATGGTACAAGACAGCTTTTCCTTGCCAATATCTCTCTTTTGCAAAGAGCTGCGCATTGGAAAATTCAGGGCTATTTCGTGTAGATGATGGCCTAACAGGAGGCTTTAAAATTTTCTTTCTAGTGTCCTTCGTTTGGGAGAAAAATGCAATGGTAAGAGACAGCTTTTCCTTGCCAATATCTCTCTTTTGCAAAGAGCTGCGCATTGGAAAATTCAGGGCTATTTCGTGTAGATGATGGCCTAACAGGAGGCTTTAAAATTTTCTTTCTAGTGACCTTCGTTTGGGAGAAAAATGCAAAGGTACAAGACAGCTTTTCCATGCCAATATCTCTCTTTTGCAAAGAGCTGCGCATTGGAAAATTCAGGGCTATTTCGTGTAGATGATGGCCTAACAGGAGGCTTTAAAATTTTCTTTCTAGTGTCCTTCGTTTGGGAGAAAAATGCAATGGTACAAGACAGCTTTTCCTTGCCAATATCTCTCTTTTGCAAAGAGCTACGCATTGGAAAATTCAGGGCTATGTCGTGTAGATGATGGCCTAACAGGAGGCTTTAAAATTTTAATTCTAGTGTCCTTCGTTTGGGAGAAAAATGCAAAGGTACAAGATAGCTTTTCCTTGCCAATATCTCTCTTTTACAAAGAGCTACGCATTGGAAAATTCAGGGCTATGTCGTGTAGATGATGGCCTAATAGGAGGCTTTAAAATTTTCTTTCTAGTGTCCTTCGTTTGGGAGAAAAATGCAATGGTACAAGACAGCTTTTCCTTGCCAATATTTCTCTTTTGCAAAGAGCTACGCATTGGAAAATTCAGGGCTATGTCATGTAGATGATGGCCTAACAGGAGGCTTTAAAATTTTCTTTCTAGTTACCTTCGTTTGGGAGAAAAATGCAAAGGTACAAGACAGCTTTTCCTTGCCAATATCTCTCTTTTGCAAAGAGCTGCGCATTGGAAAATTCAGGGCTATGTCGTGTAGATGATGGCCTAACAGGAGGCTTTAAAATTTTCTTTCTAGTGTCCTTCGTTTGGGAGAAAAATGCAATGGTACAAGACAGCTTTTCCTTGCCAATATCTCTCTTTTGCAAAGAGCTGCGCATTGGAAAATTCAGGGCTATTTCGTGTAGATGATGGCCTAACAGGAGGCTTTAAAATTTTCTTTCTAGTGTCCTTCGTTTGGGAGAAAAATGCAAAGGTACAAGACAACTTTTCCTTGCCAATATCTCTCTTTTGCAAAGAGCTACGCATTGGAAAATTCAGGGCTATGTCGTGTAGATGATGGCCTAAATGGAGGCTTTAAAATTTTCTTTCTAGTGACCTTCGTTTGAGAGAAAAATGCAAAGGTACAAGACAGCTTTTCCTTGCCAATATCTCTCTTTTGCAAAGAGCTGCGCATTGGAAAATTCAGGGCTATGTCGTGTAGATGATGGCCTAACAGGAGGCTTTAAAAATTTTCTTTCTAGTGACCTTCGTTTGGGAGAAAAATGCAATGGTACAAGACAGCTTTTCCTTGCCAATATCTCTCTTTTGCAAAGAGCTGCGCATTGGAAAATTCAGGGCTATGTCGTGTAGATGATGGCCTAACAGGAGGCTTTAAAATTTTAATTCTAGTGTCCTTCGTTTGGGAGAAAAATGCAAAGGTACAAGACAGCTTTTCCTTGCCAATATCTCTCTTTTGCAAAGAGCTACGCATTGGAAAATTCAGGGCTATGTCGTGTAGAGGATGGCCTAACAGGAGGCTTTAAAATTTTAATTCTAGTGTCCTTCGTTTGGGAGAAAAATGCAAAGGTACAAGACAGCTTTTCCTTGCCAATATCTCTCTTTTGCAAAGAGCTGCGCATTGGAAAATTCAGGGCTATGTCGTGTAGATGATGGCCTAACAGGAGGCTTTAAAATTTTCTTTCTAGTGTCCTTCGTTTGGGAGAAAAATGCAATGGTACAAGACAGCTTTTCCTTGCCAATATCTCTCTTTTGCAAAGAGCTACGCATTGGAAAATTCAGGGCTATGTCGTGTAGATGATGGCCTAACAGGAGGCTTTAAAATTTTCTTTCTAGTGACCTTCGTTTGGGAGAAAAATGCAATGGTACAAGACAACTTTTCCTTGCCAATATCTCTCTTTTGCAAAGAGCTGCGCATTGGAAAATTCAGGGCTATGTCGTGTAGATGATGGCCTAACAGGAGGCTTTAAAATTTTAATTCTAGTGTCCTTCGTTTGGGAGAAAAATGCAAAAGTACAAGACAGCTTTTCCTTGCCAATATCTCTCTTTTGCAAAGAGCTACGCATTGGAAAATTCAGGGCTATGTCGTGTAGATGATGGCCTAACAGGAGGCTTTAAAATTTTAATTCTAGTGTCCTTCGTTTGGGAGAAAAATGCAAAGGTACAAGACAGCTTTTCCTTGCCAATATCTCTCTTTTGCAAAGAGCTGCGCATTGGAAAATTCAGGGCTATGTCGTGTAGATGATGGCCTAACAGGAGGCTTTAAAATTTTCTTTCTAGTGTCCTTCGTTTGGGAGAAAAATGCAATGGTACAAGACTGCTTTTCCTTGCCAATATCTCTCTTTTGCAAAGAGCTACGCATTGGAAAATTCAGGGCTATGTCGTGTAGATGATGGCCTAACAGGAGGCTTTAAAATTTTCTTTCTAGTGACCTTCGTTTGGGAGAAAAATGCAATGGTACAAGACAGCTTTTCCTTGCCAATATCTCTCTTTTGCAAAGAGCTGCGCATTGGAAAATTCAGGGCTATGTCGTGTAGATGATGGCCTAACAGGAGGCTTTAAAATTTTAATTCTAGTGTCCTTCGTTTGGGAGAAAAATGCAAAGGTACAAGACAGATTTTCCTTGCCAATATCTCTCTTTTGCAAAGAGCTACGCATTGGAAAATTCAGGGCTATGTCGTGTAGATGATGGCCTAACAGGAGGCTTTAAAATTTTAATTCTAGTGTCCTTCGTTTGGGAGAAAAATGCAAAGGTACAAGACAGCTTTTCCTTTCCAATATCTCTCTTTTGCAAAGAGCTACGCATTGGAAAATTCAGGGCTATGTCGTGTAGATGATGGCCTAACAGGAGGCTTTAAAATTTTCTTTCTAGTGTCCTTCGTTTGGGAGAAAAATGCAATGGTACAAGACAGCTTTTCCTTGCCAATATCTCTCTTTTGCAAAGAGCTGCGCATTGGAAAATTCAGGGCTATTTCGTGTAGATGATGGCCTAACAGGAGGCTTTAAAATTTTCTTTCTAGTGTCCTTCTTTTGGGAGAAAAATGCAAAGGTACAAGACAGCTTTTCCTTGCCAATATCTCTCTTTTGCAAAGAGCTGCGCATTGGAAAATTCAGGGCTATGTCGTGTAGATGATGGCCTAACAGGAGGCTTTAAAATTTTCTTTCTAGTGTCCTTCGTTTGGGAGAAAAATGCAAAGGTACAAGACAGCTTTTCCTTGCCAATATCTCTCTTTTGCAAAGATCTACGCATTGGAAAATTCAGGGCTATGTCGTGTAGAGGATGGCCTAACAGGAGGCTTTAAAATTTTAATTCTAGTGTCCTTCGTTTGGGAGAAAAATGCAAAGGTACAAGACAGCTTTTCCTTGCCAATATCTCTCTTTTGCAAAGAGCTGCGCATTGGAAAATTCAGGGCTATGTCGTGTAGATGATGGCCTAACAGGAGGCTTTAAAATTTTCTTTCTAGTGTCCTTCGTTTGGGAGAAAAATGCAATGGTACAAGACAGCTTTTCCTTGCCAATATCTCTCTTTTGCAAAGAGCTAAGCATTGGAAAATTCAGGGCTATGTCGTGTAGATGATGGCCTAACAGGAGGCTTTAAAATTTTCTTTCTAGTGACCTTCGTTTGGGAGAAAAATGCAATGGTACAAGACAGCTTTTCCTTGCCAATATCTCTCTTTTGCAAAGAGCTGCGCATTGGAAAATTCAGGGCTATGTCGTGTAGATGATGGCCTAACAGGAGGCTTTAAAATTTTAATTCTAGTGTCCTTCGTTTGGGAGAAAAATGCAAAGGTACAAGACAGCTTTTCCTTGCCAATATCTCTCTTTTGCAAAGAGCTACGCATTGGAAAATTCAGGGCTATGTCGTGTAGATGATGGCCTAACAGGAGGCTTTAAAATTTTAATTCTAGTGTCCTTCGTTTGGGAGAAAAATGCAAAGGTACAAGACAGCTTTTCATTGCCAATATCTCTCTTTTGCAAAGAGCTGCGCATTGGAAAATTCAGGGCTATGTCGTGTAGATGATGGCCTAACAGGAGGCTTTAAAATTTTCTTTCTAGTGTCCTTCGTTTGGGAGAAAAATGCAATGGTACAAGACAGCTTTTCCTTGCCAATATCTCTCTTTTGCAAAGAGCTACGCATTGGAAAATTCAGGGCTATGTCGTGTAGATGATGGCCTAACAGGAGGCTTTAAAATTTTCTTTCTAGTGACCTTCGTTTGGGAGAAAAATGCAAAGGTACAAGACAGCTTTTCCTTGCCAATATCTCTCTTTTGCAAAGAGCTGCGCATTGGAAAATTCAGGGCTATGTCGTGTAGATGATGGCCTAACAGGAGGCTTTAAAATTTTCTTTCTAGTGTCCTTCGTTTGGGAGAAAAATGCAATGGTACAAGACAGCTTTTCCTTGCCAATATCTCTCTTTTGCAAAGAGCTGCGCATTGGAAAATTCAGGGCTATTTCGTGTAGATGATGGCCTAACAGGAGGCTTTAAAATTTTCTTTCTAGTGTCCTTCTTTTGGGAGAAAAATGCAAAGGTACAAGACAGCTTTTCCTTGCCAATATCTCTCTTTTGCAAAGAGCTGCGCATTGGAAAATTCAGGGCTATGTCGTGTAGATGATGGCCTAACAGGAGGCTTTAAAATTTTCTTTCTAGTGTCCTTCGTTTGGGAGAAAAATGCAAAGGTACAAGACAGCTTTTCCTTGCCAATATCTCTCTTTTGCAAAGAGCTGCGCATTGGAAAATTAAGTTCTATGTCGTGTAGATGATGGCCTAACAGGAGGCTTTAAAATTTTCTTTCTAGTGTCCTTCGTTTGGGAGAAAAATGCAATGGTACAAGACAGCTTTTCCTTGCCAATATCTCTCTTTTGCAAAGAGCTGCGCATTGGAAAATTCAGGGCTATTTCGTGTAGATGATGGCCTAACAGGAGGCTTTAAAATTTTCTTTCTAGTGTCCTTCGTTTGGGAGAAAAATGCAAAGGTACAAGACAGCTTTTCCTTGCCAATATCTCTCTTTTGCAAAGAGCTGCGCATTGGAAAATTCAGGGCTATGTCGTGTAGATGATGGCCTAACAGGAGGCATTAAAATTTTCTTTCTAGTGACCTTCGTTTGGGAGAAAAATGCAAAGGTACAAGACAGCTTTTCCTTGCCAATATCTCTCTTTTGCAAATAGGCTACGCATTGGAAAATTCAGGGCTATGTCGTGTAGATGATGGCCTAACAGGAGGCTTTAAAATTTTCTTTCTAGTGACCTTCGTTTGGGAGAAAAATGCAAAGGTACAAGACAGCTTTTCCTTGCCAATATCTCTCTTTTGCAAAGAGCTGCGCATTGGAAAATTCAGGGCTATGTCGTGTAGATGATGGCCTAACAGGAGGCTTTAAAATTTTCTTTCTAGTGTCCTTCGTTTGGGAGAAAAATGCAATGGTACAAGAAAGCTTTTCCTTGCCAATATCTCTCTTTTGCAAAGAGCTGCGCATTGGAAAATTCAGGGCTATGTCGTGTAGATGATGGCCTAACAGAAGGCTTTAAAATTTTCTTTCTAGTGTCCTTCGTTTGGGAGAAAAATGCAAAGGTACTAGACAGCTTTTCCTTGCCAATATCTCTCTTTTGTAAAGAGCTACGCATTGGAAAATTCAGGACTATGTCGTGTAGATGATGGCCTAACAGTATGCTTTAAAATTTTCTTTCTAGTGACCTTCGTTTGGGAGAAAAATGCAAAGGTACCTGACAGCTTTTCCTTGCCAATATCTCTCTTTTGCAAAGAGCTGCGCATTGGAAAATTCAGGGCTATGTCGTGTAGATGATGGCATAACAGGAGGCTTTAAAATTTTAATTCTAGTGTCCTTCGTTTGGGAGAAAAATGCAAAGGTACAAGACAGCTTTTCCTTGCCAATATCTCTCTTTTGCAAAGAGCTGCGCATTGGAAAATTCAGGGCTATGTCGTGTAGATGATGGCCTAACAGGAGGCTTTAAAATTTTCTTTCTAGTGTCCTTCGTTTGGGAGAAAAATGCAATGGTACAAGACAGCTTTTCCTTGCCAATATCTCTCTTTTGCAAAGAGCTGCGCATTGGAAAATTCAGGGCTATTTCGTGTAGATGATGGCCTAACAGGAGGCTTTAAAATTTTCTTTCTAGTGTCCTTCGTTTGGGAGAAAAATGCAATGGTAAGAGACAGCTTTTCCTTGCCAATATCTCTCTTTTGCAAAGAGCTGCGCATTGGAAAATTCAGGGCTATTTCGTGTAGATGATGGCCTAACAGGAGGCTTTAAAATTTTCTTTCTAGTGACCTTCGTTTGGGAGAAAAATGCAAAGGTACAAGACAGCTTTTCCTTGCCAATATCTCTCTTTTGCAAATAGGCTACGCATTGGAAAATTCAGGGCTATGTCGTGTAGATGATGGCCTAACAGGAGGCTTTAAAATTTTCTTTCTAGTGACCTTCGTTTGGGAGAAAAATGCAAAGGTACAAGACAGCTTTTCCTTGCCAATATCTCTCTTTTGCAAAGAGCTGCGCATTGGAAAATTCAGGGCTATGTCGTGTAGATGATGGCCTAACAGGAGGCTTTAAAATTTTCTTTCTAGTGTCCTTCGTTTGGGAGAAAAATGCAATGGTACAAGAAAGCTTTTCCTTGCCAATATCTCTCTTTTGCAAAGAGCTGCGCATTGGAAAATTCAGGGCTATGTCGTGTAGATGATGGCCTAACAGAAGGCTTTAAAATTTTCTTTCTAGTGTCCTTCGTTTGGGAGAAAAATGCAAAGGTACTAGACAGCTTTTCCTTGCCAATATCTCTCTTTTGTAAAGAGCTACGCATTGGAAAATTCAGGACTATGTCGTGTAGATGATGGCCTAACAGTATGCTTTAAAATTTTCTTTCTAGTGACCTTCGTTTGGGAGAAAAATGCAAAGGTACCTGACAGCTTTTCCTTGCCAATATCTCTCTTTTGCAAAGAGCTGCGCATTGGAAAATTCAGGGCTATGTCGTGTAGATGATGGCATAACAGGAGGCTTTAAAATTTTAATTCTAGTGTCCTTCGTTTGGGAGAAAAATGCAAAGGTACAAGACAGCTTTTCCTTGCCAATATCTCTCTTTTGCAAAGAGCTGCGCATTGGAAAATTCAGGGCTATGTCGTGTAGATGATGGCCTAACAGGAGGCTTTAAAATTTTCTTTCTAGTGTCCTTCGTTTGGGAGAAAAATGCAATGGTACAAGACAGCTTTTCCTTGCCAATATCTCTCTTTTGCAAAGAGCTGCGCATTGGAAAATTCAGGGCTATTTCGTGTAGATGATGGCCTAACAGGAGGCTTTAAAATTTTCTTTCTAGTGTCCTTCGTTTGGGAGAAAAATGCAATGGTAAGAGACAGCTTTTCCTTGCCAATATCTCTCTTTTGCAAAGAGCTGCGCATTGGAAAATTCAGGGCTATTTCGTGTAGATGATGGCCTAACAGGAGGCTTTAAAATTTTCTTTCTAGTGTCCTTCGTTTGGGAGAAAAATGCAAAGGTACTAGACAGCTTTTCCTTGCCAATATCTCTCTTTTGTAAAGAGCTACGCATTGGAAAATTCAGGACTATGTCGTGTAGATGATGGCCTAACAGTATGCTTTAAAATTTTCTTTCTAGTGACCTTCGTTTGGGAGAAAAATGCAAAGGTACCTGACAGCTTTTCCTTGCCAATATCTCTCTTTTGCAAAGAGCTGCGCATTGGAAAATTCAGGGCTATGTCGTGTAGATGATGGCCTAACAGGAGGCTTTAAAATTTTAATTCTAGTGTCCTTCGTTTGGGAGAAAAATGCAAAGGTACAAGATAGCTTTTCCTTGCCAATATCTCTCTTTTGCAAAGAGCTACGCATTGGAAAATTCAGGGCTATGTCGTGTAGATGATGGCCTAACAGGAGGCTTTAAAATTTTAATTCTAGTGTCCTTCGTTTGGGAGAAAAATGCAAAGGTACAAGATAGCTTTTCCTTGCCAATATCTCTCTTTTACAAAGAGCTACGCATTGGAAAATTCAGGGCTATGTCGTGTAGATGATGGCCTAATAGGAGGCTTTAAAATTTTCTTTCTAGTGTCCTTCGTTTGGGAGAAAAATGCAATGGTACAAGACAGCTTTTCCTTGCCAATATTTCTCTTTTGCAAAGAGCTACGCATTGGAAAATTCAGGGCTATGTCATGTAGATGATGGCCTAACAGGAGGCTTTAAAATTTTCTTTCTAGTGACCTTCGTTTGGGAGAAAAATGCAAAGGTACAAGACAGCTTTTCCTTGCCAATATCTCTCTTTTGCAAAGAGCTGCGCATTGGAAAATTCAGGGCTATGTCGTGTAGATGATGGCCTAACAGGAGGCTTTAAAATTTTCTTTCTAGTGTCCTTCGTTTGGGAGAAAAATGCAATGGTACAAGACAGCTTTTCCTTGCCAATATCTCTCTTTTGCAAAGAGCTGCGCATTGGAAAATGCAGGGCTATTTCGTGTAGATGATGGCCTAACAGGAGGCTTTAAAATTTTCTTTCTAGTGTCCTTCGTTTGGGAGAAAAATGCAATGGTAAGAGACAGCTTTTCCTTGCCAATATCTCTCTTTTGCAAAGAGCTGCGCATTGGAAAATTCAGGGCTATTTCGTGTAGATGATGGCCTAACAGGAGGCTTTAAAATTTTCTTTCTAGTGTCCTTCGTTTGGGAGAAAAATGCAAAGGTACAAGACAGCTTTTCCTTGCCAATATCTCTCTTTTGCAAAGAGCTACGCATTGGAAAATTCAGGGCTATGTCGTGTAGATGATGGCCTAACAGGAGGCTTTAAAATTTTAATTCTAGTGTCCTTTGTTTGGGAGAAAAATGCAAAGGTACAAGACAGCTTTTCCTTGCCAATATCTCTCTTTTGCAAAGAGCTACGCATTGGAAAATTCAGGGCTATGTCGTGTAGATGATGGCCTAACAGGAGGCTTTAAAATTTTAATTCTAGTGTCCTTCGTTTGGGAGAAAAATGCAAAGGTACAAGATAGCTTTTCCTTGCCAATATCTCTCTTTTACAAAGAGCTACGCATTGGAAAATTCAGGGCTATGTCGTGTAGATGATGGCCTAATAGGAGGCTTTAAAATTTTCTTTCTAGTGTCCTTCGTTTGGGAGAAAAATGCAATGGTACAAGACAGCTTTTCCTTGCCAATATTTCTCTTTTGCAAAGAGCTACGCATTGGAAAATTCAGGGCTATGTCATGTAGATGATGGCCTAACAGGAGGCTTTAAAATTTTCTTTCTAGTGACCTTCGTTTGGGAGAAAAATGCAAAGGTACAAGACAGCTTTTCCTTGCCAATATCTCTCTTTTGCAAAGAGCTGCGCATTGGAAAATTCAGGGCTATGTCGTGTAGATGATGGCCTAACAGGAGGCTTTAAAATTTTCTTTCTAGTGTCCTTCGTTTGGGAGAAAAATGCAATGGTACAAGACAGCTTTTCCTTGCCAATATCTCTCTTTTGCAAAGAGCTGCGCATTGGAAAATTGAGGGCTATTTCGTGTAGATGATGGCCTAACAGGAGGCTTTAAAATTTTCTTTCTAGTGTCCTTCGTTTGGGAGAAAAATGCAAAGGTACAAGACAACTTTTCCTTGCCAATATCTCTCTTTTGCAAAGAGCTACGCATTGGAAAATTCAGGGCTATGTCGTGTAGATGATGGCCTAACTGGAGGCTTTAAAATTTTCTTTCTAGTGACCTTCGTTTGGGAGAAAAATGCAAAGGTACAAGACAGCTTTTCCTTGCCAATATCTCTCTTTTGCAAAGAGCTGCGCATTGGAAAATTCAGGGCTATGTCGTGTAGATGATGGCCTAACAGGAGGCTTTAAAAATTTTCTTTCTAGTGACCTTCGTTTGGGAGAAAAATGCAATGGTACAAGACAGCTTTTCCTTGCCAATATCTCTCTTTTGCAAAGAGCTGCGCATTGGAAAATTCAGGGCTATTTCGTGTAGATGATGGCCTAACAGGAGGCTTTAAAAATTTTCTTTCTAGTGACCTTCGTTTGGGAGAAAAATGCAATGGTAAGAGACAGCTTTTCCTTGCCAATATCTCTCTTTTGCAAAGAGCTGCGCATTGGAAAATTCAGGGCTATTTCGTGTAGATGATGGCCTAACAGGAGGCTTTAAAATTTTCTTTCTAGTGTCCTTCGTTTGGGAGAAAAATGCAAAGGTACAAGACAGCTTTTCCTTGCCAATATCTCTCTTTTGCAAAGAGCTACGCATTGGAAAATTCAGGGCTATGTCGTGTAGATGATGGCCTAACAGGAGGCTTTAAAATTTTAATTCTAGTGTCCTTCGTTTGGGAGAAAAATGCAAAGGTACAAGACAGCTTTTCCTTGCCAATATCTCTCTTTTGCAAAGAGCTACGCATTGGAAAATTCAGGGCTATGTCGTGTAGATGATGGCCTAACAGGAGGCTTTAAAATTTTAATTCTAGTGTCCTTCGTTTGGGAGAAAAATGCAAAGGTACAAGATAGCTTTTCCTTGCCAATATCTCTCTTTTACAAAGAGCTACGCATTGGAAAATTCAGGGCTATGTCGTGTAGATGATGGCCTAATAGGAGGCTTTAAAATTTTCTTTTTAGTGTCCTTCGTTTGGGAGAAAAATGCAATGGTACAAGACAGCTTTTCCTTGCCAATATTTCTCTTTTGCAAAGAGCTACGCATTGGAAAATTCAGGGCTATGTCATGTAGATGATGGCCTAACAGGAGGCTTTAAAATTTTCTTTCTAGTGACCTTCGTTTGGGAGAAAAATGCAAAGGTACAAGACAGCTTTTCCTTGCCAATATCTCTCTTTTGCAAAGAGCTGCGCATTGGAAAATTCAGGGCTATGTCGTGTAGATGATGGCCTAACAGGAGGCTTTAAAATTTTCTTTCTAGTGTCCTTCGTTTGGGAGAAAAATGCAATGGTACAAGACAGCTTTTCCTTGCCAATATCTCTCTTTTGCAAAGAGCTGCGCATTGGAAAATGCAGGGCTATTTCGTGTAGATGATGGCCTAACAGGAGGCTTTAAAATTTTCTTTCTAGTGTCCTTCGTTTGGGAGAAAAATGCAATGGTAAGAGACAGCTTTTCCTTGCCAATATCTCTCTTTTGCAAAGAGCTGCGCATTGGAAAATTCAGGGCTATTTCGTGTAGATGATGGCCTAACAGGAGGCTTTAAAATTTTCTTTCTAGTGACCTTCGTTTGGGAGAAAAATGCAAAGGTACAAGACAGCTTTTCCTTGCCAATATCTCTCTTTTGCAAAGAGCTACGCATTGGAAAATTCAGGGCTATGTCGTGTAGATGATGGCCTAACAGGAGGCTTTAAAATTTTAATTCTAGTGTCCTTTGTTTGGGAGAAAAATGCAAAGGTACAAGACAGCTTTTCCTTGCCAATATCTCTCTTTTGCAAAGAGCTACGCATTGGAAAATTCAGGGCTATGTCGTGTAGATGATGGCCTAACAGGAGGCTTTAAAATTTTAATTCTAGTGTCCTTCGTTTGGGAGAAAAATGCAAAGGTACAAGATAGCTTTTCCTTGCCAATATCTCTCTTTTACAAAGAGCTACGCATTGGAAAATTCAGGGCTATGTCGTGTAGATGATGGCCTAATAGGAGGCTTTAAAATTTTCTTTCTAGTGTCCTTCGTTTGGGAGAAAAATGCAATGGTACAAGACAGCTTTTCCTTGCCAATATTTCTCTTTTGCAAAGAGCTACGCATTGGAAAATTCAGGGCTATGTCATGTAGATGATGGCCTAACAGGAGGCTTTAAAATTTTCTTTCTAGTGACCTTCGTTTGGGAGAAAAATGCAAAGGTACAAGACAGCTTTTCCTTGCCAATATCTCTCTTTTGCAAAGAGCTGCGCATTGGAAAATTCAGGGCTATGTCGTGTAGATGATGGCCTAACAGGAGGCTTTAAAATTTTCTTTCTAGTGTCCTTCGTTTGGGAGAAAAATGCAATGGTACAAGACAGCTTTTCCTTGCCAATATCTCTCTTTTGCAAAGAGCTGCGCATTGGAAAATTGAGGGCTATTTCGTGTAGATGATGGCCTAACAGGAGGCTTTAAAATTTTCTTTCTAGTGTCCTTCGTTTGGGAGAAAAATGCAAAGGTACAAGACAACTTTTCCTTGCCAATATCTCTCTTTTGCAAAGAGCTACGCATTGGAAAATTCAGGGCTATGTCGTGTAGATGATGGCCTAACTGGAGGCTTTAAAATTTTCTTTCTAGTGACCTTCGTTTGGGAGAAAAATGCAAAGGTACAAGACAGCTTTTCCTTGCCAATATCTCTCTTTTGCAAAGAGCTGCGCATTGGAAAATTCAGGGCTATGTCGTGTAGATGATGGCCTAACAGGAGGCTTTAAAAATTTTCTTTCTAGTGACCTTCGTTTGGGAGAAAAATGCAATGGTACAAGACAGCTTTTCCTTGCCAATATCTCTCTTTTGCAAAGAGCTGCGCATTGGAAAATTCAGGGCTATGTCGTGTAGATGATGGCCTAACAGGAGGCTTTAAAATTTTAATTCTAGTGTCCTTCGTTTGGGAGAAAAATGCAAAGGTACAAGACAGCTTTTCCTTGCCAATATCTCTCTTTTGCAAAGAGCTACGCATTGGAAAATTCAGGGCTATGTCGTGTAGAGGATGGCCTAACAGGAGGCTTTAAAATTTTAATTCTAGTGTCCTTCGTTAGGGAGAAAAATGCAAAGGTACAAGACAGCTTTTCCTTGCCAATATCTCTCTTTTGCAAAGAGCTGCGCATTGGAAAATTCAGGGCTATGTCGTGTAGATGATGGCCTAACAGGAGGCTTTAAAATTTTCTTTCTAGTGTCCTTCGTTTGGGAGAAAAATGCAATGGTACAAGACAGCTTTTCCTTGCCAATATCTCTCTTTTGCAAAGAGCTACGCATTGGAAAATTCAGGGCTATGTCGTGTAGATGATGGCCTAACAGGAGGCTTTAAAATTTTCTTTCTAGTGACCTTCGTTTGGGAGAAAAATGCAATGGTACAAGACAGCTTTTCCTTGCCAATATCTCTCTTTTGCAAAGAGCTGCGCATTGGAAAATTCAGGGCTATGTCGTGTAGATGATGGCCTAACAGGAGGCTTTAAAATTTTAATTCTAGTGTCCTTCGTTTGGGAGAAAAATGCAAAGGTACAAGACAGCTTTTCCTTGCCAATATCTCTCTTTTGCAAAGAGCTACGCATTGGAAAATTCAGGGCTATGTCGTGTAGATGATGGCCTAACAGGAGGCTTTAAAATTTTAATTCTAGTGTCCTTCGTTTGGGAGAAAAATGCAAAGGTACAAGACAGCTTTTCCTTGCCAATATCTCTCTTTTGCAAAGAGCTGCGCATTGGAAAATTCAGGGCTATGTCGTGTAGATGATGGCCTAACAGGAGGCTTTAAAATTTTCTTTCTAGTGTCCTTCGTTTGGGAGAAAAATGCAATGGTACAAGACAGCTTTTCCTTGCCAATATCTCTCTTTTGCAAAGAGCTACGCATTGGAAAATTCAGGGCTATGTCGTGTAGATGATGGCCTAACAGGAGGCTTTAAAATTTTCTTTCTAGTGACCTTCGTTTGGGAGAAAAATGCAATGGTACAAGACAGCTTTTCCTTGCCAATATCTCTCTTTTGCAAAGAGCTGCGCATTGGAAAATGCAGGGCTATTTCGTGTAGATGATGGCCTAACAGGAGGCTTTAAAATTTTCTTTCTAGTGTCCTTCGTTTGGGAGAAAAATGCAATGGTAAGAGACAGCTTTTCCTTGCCAATATCTCTCTTTTGCAAAGAGCTGCGCATTGGAAAATTCAGGGCTATTTCGTGTAGATGATGGCCTAACAGGAGGCTTTAAAATTTTCTTTCTAGTGTCCTTCGTTTGGGAGAAAAATGCAAAGGTACAAGACAGCTTTTCCTTGCCAATATCTCTCTTTTGCAAAGAGCTACGCATTGGAAAATTCAGGGCTATGTCGTGTAGATGATGGCCTAACAGGAGGCTTTAAAATTTTAATTCTAGTGTCCTTTGTTTGGGAGAAAAATGCAAAGGTACAAGACAGCTTTTCCTTGCCAATATCTCTCTTTTGCAAAGAGCTACGCATTGGAAAATTCAGGGCTATGTCGTGTAGATGATGGCCTAACAGGAGGCTTTAAAATTTTAATTCTAGTGTCCTTCGTTTGGGAGAAAAATGCAAAGGTACAAGATAGCTTTTCCTTGCCAATATCTCTCTTTTACAAAGAGCTACGCATTGGAAAATTCAGGGCTATGTCGTGTAGATGATGGCCTAATAGGAGGCTTTAAAATTTTCTTTCTAGTGTCCTTCGTTTGGGAGAAAAATGCAATGGTACAAGACAGCTTTTCCTTGCCAATATTTCTCTTTTGCAAAGAGCTACGCATTGGAAAATTCAGGGCTATGTCATGTAGATGATGGCCTAACAGGAGGCTTTAAAATTTTCTTTCTAGTGACCTTCGTTTGGGAGAAAAATGCAAAGGTACAAGACAGCTTTTCCTTGCCAATATCTCTCTTTTGCAAAGAGCTGCGCATTGGAAAATTCAGGGCTATGTCGTGTAGATGATGGCCTAACAGGAGGCTTTAAAATTTTCTTTCTAGTGTCCTTCGTTTGGGAGAAAAATGCAATGGTACAAGACAGCTTTTCCTTGCCAATATCTCTCTTTTGCAAAGAGCTGCGCATTGGAAAATTGAGGGCTATTTCGTGTAGATGATGGCCTAACAGGAGGCTTTAAAATTTTCTTTCTAGTGTCCTTCGTTTGGGAGAAAAATGCAAAGGTACAAGACAACTTTTCCTTGCCAATATCTCTCTTTTGCAAAGAGCTACGCATTGGAAAATTCAGGGCTATGTCGTGTAGATGATGGCCTAACTGGAGGCTTTAAAATTTTCTTTCTAGTGACCTTCGTTTGGGAGAAAAATGCAAAGGTACAAGACAGCTTTTCCTTGCCAATATCTCTCTTTTGCAAAGAGCTGCGCATTGGAAAATTCAGGGCTATGTCGTGTAGATGATGGCCTAACAGGAGGCTTTAAAAATTTTCTTTCTAGTGACCTTCGTTTGGGAGAAAAATGCAATGGTACAAGACAGCTTTTCCTTGCCAATATCTCTCTTTTGCAAAGAGCTGCGCATTGGAAAATTCAGGGCTATGTCGTGTAGATGATGGCCTAACAGGAGGCTTTAAAATTTTAATTCTAGTGTCCTTCGTTTGGGAGAAAAATGCAAAGGTACAAGACAGCTTTTCCTTGCCAATATCTCTCTTTTGCAAAGAGCTACGCATTGGAAAATTCAGGGCTATGTCGTGTAGAGGATGGCCTAACAGGAGGCTTTAAAATTTTAATTCTAGTGTCCTTCGTTAGGGAGAAAAATGCAAAGGTACAAGACAGCTTTTCCTTGCCAATATCTCTCTTTTGCAAAGAGCTGCGCATTGGAAAATTCAGGGCTATGTCGTGTAGATGATGGCCTAACAGGAGGCTTTAAAATTTTCTTTCTAGTGTCCTTCGTTTGGGAGAAAAATGCAATGGTACAAGACAGCTTTTCCTTGCCAATATCTCTCTTTTGCAAAGAGCTACGCATTGGAAAATTCAGGGCTATGTCGTGTAGATGATGGCCTAACAGGAGGCTTTAAAATTTTCTTTCTAGTGACCTTCGTTTGGGAGAAAAATGCAATGGTACAAGACAGCTTTTCCTTGCCAATATCTCTCTTTTGCAAAGAGCTGCGCATTGGAAAATTCAGGGCTATGTCGTGTAGATGATGGCCTAACAGGAGGCTTTAAAATTTTAATTCTAGTGTCCTTCGTTTGGGAGAAAAATGCAAAGGTACAAGACAGCTTTTCCTTGCCAATATCTCTCTTTTGCAAAGAGCTACGCATTGGAAAATTCAGGGCTATGTCGTGTAGATGATGGCCTAACAGGAGGCTTTAAAATTTTAATTCTAGTGTCCTTCGTTTGGGAGAAAAATGCAAAGGTACAAGACAGCTTTTCCTTGCCAATATCTCTCTTTTGCAAAGAGCTGCGCATTGGAAAATTCAGGGCTATGTCGTGTAGATGATGGCCTAACAGGAGGCTTTAAAATTTTCTTTCTAGTGTCCTTCGTTTGGGAGAAAAATGCAATGGTACAAGACAGCTTTTCCTTGCCAATATCTCTCTTTTGCAAAGAGCTACGCATTGGAAAATTCAGGGCTATGTCGTGTAGATGATGGCCTAACAGGAGGCTTTAAAATTTTCTTTCTAGTGACCTTCGTTTGGGAGAAAAATGCAAAGGTACAAGACAGCTTTTCCTTGCCAATATCTCTCTTTTGCAAAGAGCTGCGCATTGGAAAATTCAGGGCTATGTCGTGTAGATGATGGCCTAACAGGAGGCTTTAAAATTTTCTTTCTAGTGTCCTTCGTTTGGGAGAAAAATGCAATGGTACAAGACAGCTTTTCATTGCCAATATCTCTCTTTTGCAAAGAGCTGCGCATTGGAAAATTCAGGGCTATTTCGTGTAGATGATGGCCTAACAGGAGGCTTTAAAATTTTCTTTCTAGTGTCCTTCTTTTGGGAGAAAAATGCAAAGGTACAAGACAGCTTTTCCTTGCCAATATCTCTCTTTTGCAAAGAGCTGCGCATTGGAAAATTCAGGGCTATGTCGTGTAGATGATGGCCTAACAGGAGGCTTTAAAATTTTCTTTCTAGTGTCCTTCGTTTGGGAGAAAAATGCAAAGGTACAAGACAGCTTTTCCTTGCCAATATCTCTCTTTTGCAAAGAGCTGCGCATTGGAAAATTCAGGGCTATGTCGTGTAGATGATGGCCTAACAGGAGGCTTTAAAATTTTCTTTCTAGTGTCCTTCGTTTGGGAGAAAAATGCAATGGTACAAGACAGCTTTTCCTTGCCAATATCTCTCTTTTGCAAAGAGCTGCGCATTGGAAAATTCAGGGCTATTTCGTGTAGATGATGGCCTAACAGGAGGCTTTAAAATTTTCTTTCTAGTGTCCTTCGTTTGGGAGAAAAATGCAAAGGTACAAGACAGCTTTTCCTTGCCAATATCTCTCTTTTGCAAAGAGCTACGCATTGGAAAATTCAGGGCTATGTCGTGTAGATGATGGCCTAACAGGAGGCTTTAAAATTTTCTTTCTAGTGTCCTTCGTTTGGGAGAAAAATGCAATGGTACAAGACAGCTTTTCCTTGCCAATATTTCTCTTTTGCAAAGAGCTACGCATTGGAAAATTCAGGGCTATGTCGTGTAGATGATGGCTTAGCAGGAGGCTTTAAAATTTTAATTCTAGTGTCCTTCGTTTGGGAGAAAAATGCAAAGGTACAAGACAGCTTTTCCTTGCCTATATCTCTCTTTTGCAAAGAGCTGCGCATTGGAAAATTCAGGGCTATGTCGTGTAGATGATGGCCTAACAGGAGGCTTTAAAATTTTCTTTCTAGTGTCCTTCGTTTGGGAGAAAAATGCAATGGTACAAGACAGCTTTTCCTTGCCAATATCTCTCTTTTGCAAAGAGCTACGCATTGGAAAATTCAGGGCTATGTCGTGTAGATGATGGCCTAACAGGAGGCTTTAAAATTTTCTTTCTAGTGACCTTCGTTTGGGAGAAAAATGCAAAGGTACAAGACAGCTTTTCCTTGCCAATATCTCTCTTTTGCAAAGAGCTGCGCATTGGAAAATTCAGGGCTATGTCGTGTAGATGATGGCCTAACAGGAGGCTTTAAAAATTTTCTTTCTAGTGACCTTCGTTTGGGAGAAAAATGCAATGGTACAAGACAGCTTTTCCTTGCCAATATCTCTCTTTTGCAAAGAGCTGCGCATTGGAAAATTCAGGGCTATGTCGTGTAGATGATGGCCTAACAGGAGGCTTTAAAATTTTAATTCTAGTGTCCTTCGTTTGGGAGAAAAATGCAAAGGTACAAGACAGCTTTTCCTTGCCAATATCTCTCTTTTGCAAAGAGCTACGCATTGGAAAATTCAGGGCTATGTCGTGTAGAGGATGGCCTAACAGGAGGCTTTAAAATTTTAATTCTAGTGTCCTTCGTTTGGGAGAAAAATGCAAAGGTACAAGACAGCTTTTCCTTGCCAATATCTCTCTTTTGCAAAGAGCTGCGCATTGGAAAATTCAGGGCTATGTCGTGTAGATGATGGCCTAACAGGAGGCTTTAAAATTTTCTTTCTAGTGTCCTTCGTTTGGGAGAAAAATGCAATGGTACAAGATAGCTTTTCCTTGCCAATATCTCTCTTTTGCAAAGAGCTACGCATTGGAAAATTCAGGGCTATGTCGTGTAGATGATGGCCTAACAGGAGGCTTTAAAATTTTCTTTCTAGTGACCTTCGTTTGGGAGAAAAATGCAATGGTACAAGACAGCTTTTCCTTGCCAATATCTCTCTTTTGCAAAGAGCTGCGCATTGGAAAATTCAGGGCTATGTCGTGTAGATGATGGCCTAACAGGAGGCTTTAAAATTTTAATTCTAGTGTCCTTCGTTTGGGAGAAAAATGCAAAGGTACAAGACAGCTTTTCCTTGCCAATATCTCTCTTTTGCAAAGAGCTACGCATTGGAAAATTCAGGGCTATGTCGTGTAGATGATGGCCTAACAGGAGGCTTTAAAATTTTAATTCTAGTGTCCTTCGTTTGGGAGAAAAATGCAAAGGTACAAGACAGCTTTTCCTTGCCAATATCTCTCTTTTGCAAAGAGCTGCGCATTGGAAAATTCAGGGCTATGTCGTGTAGATGATGGCCTAACAGGAGGCTTTAAAATTTTCTTTCTAGTGTCCTTCGTTTGGGAGAAAAATGCAATGGTACAAGACAGCTTTTCCTTGCCAATATCTCTCTTTTGCAAAGAGCTACGCATTGGAAAACTCAGGGCTATGTCGTGTAGATGATGGCCTAACAGGAGGCTTTAAAATTTTCTTTCTAGTGACCTTCGTTTGGGAGAAAAATGCAAAGGTACAAGACAGCTTTTCCTTGCCAATATCTCTCTTTTGCAAAGAGCTGCGCATTGGAAAGTTCAGGGCTATGTCGTGTAGATGATGGCCTAACAGGAGGCTTTAAAATTTTCTTTCTAGTGTCCTTCGTTTGGGAGAAAAATGCAATGGTACAAGACAGCTTTTCCTTGCCAATATCTCTCTTTTGCAAAGAGCTGCGCATTGGAAAATTCAGGGCTATTTCGTGTAGATGATGGCCTAACAGGAGGCTTTAAAATTTTCTTTCTAGTGTCCTTCTTTTGGGAGAAAAATGCAAAGGTACAAGACAGCTTTTCCTTGCCAATATCTCTCTTTTGCAAAGAGCTGCGCATTGGAAAATTCAGGGCTATGTCGTGTAGATGATGGCCTAACAGGAGGCTTTAAAATTTTCTTTCTAGTGTCCTTCGTTTGGGAGAAAAATGCAAAGGTACAAGACAGCTTTTCCTTGCCAATATCTCTCTTTTGCAAAGAGCTGCGCATTGGAAAATTCAGGGCTATGTCGTGTAGATGATGGCCTAACAGGAGGCTTTAAAATGTTCTTTCTAGTGTCCTTCGTTTGGGAGAAAAATGCAATGGTACAAGACAGCTTTTCCTTGCCAATATCTCTCTTTTGCAAAGAGCTGCGCATTGGAAAATTCAGGGCTATTTCGTGTAGATGATGGCCTAACAGGAGGCTTTAAAATTTTCTTTCTAGTGTCCTTCGTTTGGGAGAAAAATGCAAAGGTACAAGACAGCTTTTCCTTGCCAATATCTCTCTTTTGCAAAGAGCTACGCATTGGAAAATTCAGGGCTATGTCGTGTAGATGATGGCCTAACAGGAGGCTTTAAAATTTTCTTTCTAATGTCCTTCGTTTGGGAGAAAAATGCAATGGTACAAGACAGCTTTTCCTTGCCAATATTTCTCTTTTGCAAAGAGCTACGCATTGGAAAATTCAGGGCTATGTCGTGTAGATGATGGCTTAGCAGGAGGCTTTAAAATTTTAATTCTAGTGTCCTTCGTTTGGGAGAAAAATGCAAAGGTACAAGACAGCTTTTCCTTGCCTATATCTCTCTTTTGCAAAGAGCTGCGCATTGGAAAATTCAGGGCTATGTCGTGTAGATGATGGCCTAACAGGAGGCTTTAAAATTTTCTTTCTAGTGTCCTTCGTTTGGGAGAAAAATGCAATGGTACAAGACAGCTTTTCCTTGCCAATATCTCTCTTTTGCAAAGAGCTACGCATTGGAAAATTCAGGGCTATGTCGTGTAGATGATGGCCTAACAGGAGGCTTTAAAATTTTCTTTCTAGTGACCTTCGTTTGGGAGAAAAATGCAAAGGTACAAGACAGCTTTTCCTTGCCAATATCTCTCTTTTGCAAAGAGCTGCGCATTGGAAAATTCAGGGCTATGTCGTGTAGATGATGGCCTAACAGGAGGCTTTAAAATTTTCTTTCTAGTGTCCTTCGTTTGGGAGAAAAATGCAATGGTACAAGACAGCTTTTCCTTGCCAATATCTCTCTTTTGCAAAGAGCTGCGCATTGGAAAATTCAGGGCTATTTCGTGTAGATGATGGCCTAACAGGAGGCTTTAAAATTTTCTTTCTAGTGTCCTTCGTTTGGGAGAAAAATGCAATGGTACAAGACAGCTTTTCCTTGCCAATATCTCTCTTTTGCAAAGAGCTGCGCATTGGAAAATTCAGGGCTATGTCGTGTAGATGATGGCCTAACAGGAGGCTTTAAAATTTTCTTTCTAGTGACCTTCGTTTGGGAGAAAAATGCAAAGGTACAAGACAGCTTTTCCTTGCCAATATCTCTCTTTTGCAAAGAGCTGCGCATTGGAAAATTCAGGGCTATTTCGTGTAGATGATGGCCTAACAGGAGGCTTTAAAATTTTCTTTCTAGTGTCCTTCTTTTGGGAGAAAAATGCAAAGGTACAAGACAGCTTTTCCTTGCCAATATCTCTCTTTTGCAAAGAGCTGCGCATTGGAAAATTCAGGGCTATGTCGTGTAGATGATGGCCTAACAGGAGGCTTTAAAATTTTCTTTCTAGTGTCCTTCGTTTGGGAGAAAAATGCAAAGGTACAAGACAGCTTTTCCTTGCCAATATCTCTCTTTTGCAAAGAGCTGCGCATTGGAAAATTCAGGGCTATGTCGTGTAGATGATGGCCTAACAGGAGGCTTTAAAATGTTCTTTCTAGTGTCCTTCGTTTGGGAGAAAAATGCAATGGTACAAGACAGCTTTTCCTTGCCAATATCTCTCTTTTGCAAAGAGCTGCGCATTGGAAAATTCAGGGCTATTTCGTGTAGATGATGGCCTAACAGGAGGCTTTAAAATTTTCTTTCTAGTGTCCTTCGTTTGGGAGAAAAATGCAAAGGTACAAGACAGCTTTTCCTTGCCAATATCTCTCTTTTGCAAAGAGCTACGCATTGGAAAATTCAGGGCTATGTCGTGTAGATGATGGCCTAACAGGAGGCTTTAAAATTTTCTTTCTAATGTCCTTCGTTTGGGAGAAAAATGCAATGGTACAAGACAGCTTTTCCTTGCCAATATTTCTCTTTTGCAAAGAGCTACGCATTGGAAAATTCAGGGCTATGTTGTGTAGATGATGGCTTAGCAGGAGGCTTTAAAATTTTAATTCTAGTGTCCTTCGTTTGGGAGAAAAATGCAAAGGTACAAGACAGCTTTTCCTTGCCTATATCTCTCTTTTGCAAAGAGCTGCGCATTGGAAAATTCAGGGCTATGTCGTGTAGATGATGGCCTAACAGGAGGCTTTAAAATTTTCTTTCTAGTGTCCTTCGTTTGGGAGAAAAATGCAATGGTACAAGACAGCTTTTCCTTGCCAATATCTCTCTTTTGCAAAGAGCTACGCATTGGAAAATTCAGGGCTATGTCGTGTAGATGATGGCCTAACAGGAGGCTTTAAAATTTTCTTTCTAGTGACCTTCGTTTGGGAGAAAAATGCAAAGGTACAAGACAGCTTTTCCTTGCCAATATCTCTCTTTTGCAAAGAGCTGCGCATTGGAAAATTCAGGGCTATTTCGTGTAGATGATGGCCTAACAGGAGGCTTTAAAATTTTCTTTCTAGTGACCTTCGTTTGGGAGAAAAATGCAATGGTACAAGACAGCTTTTCCTTGCCAATATCTCTCTTTTGCAAAGAGCTACGCATTGGAAAATTCAGGGCTATGTCGTGTAGATGATGGCCTAACAGGAGGCTTTAAAATTTTCTTTCTAGTGACCTTCGTTTGGGAGAAAAATGCAAAGGTACAAGACAGCTTTTCCTTGCCAATATCTCTCTTTTGCAAAGAGCTGCGCATTGGAAAATTCAGGGCTATTTCGTGTAGATGATGGCCTAACAGGAGGCTTTAAAATTTTCTTTCTAGTGTCTTTCGTTTGGGAGAAAAATGCAATGGTACAAGACAGCTTTTCCTTGCCAATATTTCTCTTTTGCAAAGAGCTACGCATTGGAAAATTCAGGGCTATGTCGTGTAGATGATGGCTTAGCAGGAGGCTTTAAAATTTTAATTCTAGTGTCCTTCGTTTGGGAGAAAAATGCAAAGGTACAAGACAGCTTTTCCTTGCCAATATCTCTCTTTTGCAAAGAGCTGCGCATTGGAAAATTCAGGGCTATGTCGTGTAGATGATGGCCTAACAGGAGGCTTTAAAATTTTCTTTCTAGTGTCCTTCGTTTGGGAGAAAAATGCAAAGGTACAAGACAGCTTTTCCTTGCCAATATCTCTCTTTTGCAAAGAGCTGCGCATTGGAAAATTCAGGGCTATGTCGTGTAGATGATGGCCTAACAGGAGGCTTTAAAATGTTCTTTCTAGTGTCCTTCGTTTGGGAGAAAAATGCAATGGTACAAGACAGCTTTTCCTTGCCAATATCTCTCTTTTGCAAAGAGCTGCGCATTGGAAAATTCAGGGCTATTTCGTGTAGATGATGGCCTAACAGGAGGCTTTAAAATTTTCTTTCTAGTGTCCTTCGTTTGGGAGAAAAATGCAAAGGTACAAGACAGCTTTTCCTTGCCAATATCTCTCTTTTGCAAAGAGCTACGCATTGGAAAATTCAGGGCTATGTCGTGTAGATGATGGCCTAACAGGAGGCTTTAAAATTTTCTTTCTAGTGTCCTTCGTTTGGGAGAAAAATGCAATGGTACAAGACAGCTTTTCCTTGCCAATATTTCTCTTTTGCAAAGAGCTACGCATTGGAAAATTCAGGGCTATGTCGTGTAGATGATGGCTTAGCAGGAGGCTTTAAAATTTTAATTCTAGTGTCCTTCGTTTGGGAGAAAAATGCAAAGGTACAAGACAGCTTTTCCTTGCCTATATCTCTCTTTTGCAAAGAGCTGCGCATTGGAAAATTCAGGGCTATGTCGTGTAGATGATGGCCTAACAGGAGGCTTTAAAATTTTCTTTCTAGTGTCCTTCGTTTGGGAGAAAAATGCAATGGTACAAGACAGCTTTTCCTTGCCAATATCTCTCTTTTGCAAAGAGCTACGCATTGGAAAATTCAGGGCTATGTCGTGTAGATGATGGCCTAACAGGAGGCTTTAAAATTTTCTTTCTAGTGACCTTCGTTTGGGAGAAAAATGCAAAGGTACAAGACAGCTTTTCCTTGCCAATATCTCTCTTTTGCAAAGAGCTGCGCATTGGAAAATTCAGGGCTATGTCGTGTAGATGATGGCCTAACAGGAGGCTTTAAAATTTTCTTTCTAGTGTCCTTCGTTTGGGAGAAAAATGCAATGGTACAAGACAGCTTTTCCTTGCCAATATCTCTCTTTTGCAAAGAGCTGCGCATTGGAAAATTCAGGGCTATTTCGTGTAGATGATGGCCTAACAGGAGGCTTTAAAATTTTCTTTCTAGTGTCCTTCGTTTGGGAGAAAAATGCAATGGTACAAGACAGCTTTTCCTTGCCAATATCTCTCTTTTGCAAAGAGCTGCGCTTTGGAAAATTCAGGGCTATTTCGTGTAGATGATGGCCTAACAGGAGGCTTTAAAATTTTCTTTCTAGTGTCCTTCGTTTGGGAGAAAAATGCAAAGGTACAAGACAGCTTTTCCTTGCCAATATCTCTCTTTTGCAAAGAGCTACGCATTGGAAAATTCAGGGCTATGTCGTGTAGATGATGGCCTAACAGGAGGCTTTAAAATTTTCTTTCTACTGACCTTCGTTTGGGAGAAAAATGCAAAGGTACAAGACAGCTTTTCCTTGCCAATATCTCTCTTTTGCAAAGAGCTGCGCATTGGAAAATTCAGGGCTATGTCGTGTAGATGATGGCCTAACAGGAGGCTTTAAAATTTTAATTCTAGTGTCCTTCGTTTGGGAGAAAAATGCAATGGTACAAGACAGCTTTTCCTTGCCAATATCTCTCTTTTGCAAAGAGCTGCGCATTGGAAAATTCAGGGCTATTTCGTGTAGATGATGGCCTAACAGGAGGCTTTAAAATTTTCTTTCTAGTGTCCTTCGTTTGGGAGAAAAATGCAATGGTAAGAGACAGCTTTTCCTTGCCAATATCTCTCTTTTGCAAAGAGCTGCGCATTGGAAAATTCAGGGCTATTTCGTGTAGATGATGGCCTAACAGGAGGCTTTAAAATTTTCTTTCTAGTGACCTTCGTTTGGGAGAAAAATGCAAAGGTACAAGACAGCTTTTCCATGCCAATATCTCTCTTTTGCAAAGAGCTGCGCATTGGAAAATTCAGGGCTATGTCGTGTAGATGATGGCTTAACAGGAGGCTTTAAAATTTTCATTCTAATGACCTTCGTTTGGGAGAAAAATGCAAAGGTAAAAGACAGCTTTTCCTTGCCAATATCTCTCTTTTGCAAAGAGCAGCGCATTGGAAAATTCAGGGCTATATCGTGTAGATGATGGCCTAACAGGAGGCTTTAAAATTTTAATTCTAGTGTCCTTCGTTTGGGAGAAAAATGCAAAGGTACAAGACAGCTTTTCCTTGCCAATATCTCTCTTTTGCAAAGAGCTACGCATTGGAAAATTCAGGGCTATGTCGTGTAGATGATGGCCTAACAGGAGGCTTTAAAATTTTAATTCTAGTGTCCTTCGTTTGGGAGAAAAATGCAATGGTACAAGACAGCTTTTCCTTGCCAATATCTCTCTTTTGCAAAGAGCTACGCATTGGAAAATTCAGGGCTATGTCGTGTAGATGATGGCCTAACAGGAGGCTTTAAAATTTTCTTTCTAGTGTCCTTCGTTTGGGAGAAAAATGCAAAGGTACAAGACAGCTTTTCCTTGCCAATATCTCTATTTTGCAAAGAGCTACGCATTGGAAAATAAAGGGCTATGTCGTGTAGATGATGGCCTAACAGGAGGCTTTAAAATTTTCTTTCTAGTGTCCTTCGTTTGGGAGAAAAATGCAAAGGTACAAGACAGCTTGTCCTTGCCAATATCTCTCTTTTGCAAAGAGCTACGCATTGGAAAATTCAGGGATATGTCGTGTAGATGATGGCCTAACAGGAGGCTTTAAAATTTTCTTTCTAGTGACCTTCGTTTGGGAGAAAAATGCAATGGTACAAGACAGCTTTTCCTTGCCAATATCTCTCTTTTGCAAAGAGCTGCGCATTGGAAAATTCAGGGCTATGTCGTGTAGATGATGGCCTAACAGGAGGCTTTAAAATTTTAATTCTAGTGTCCTTCGTTTGGGAGAAAAATGCAAAGGTACAAGACAGCTTTTCCTTGCCAATATCTCTCTTTTGCAAAGAGCTGCGCATTGGAAAATTCATGGCTATGCCGTGTAGATGATGGTCTAACAGGAGGCTTTAAAATTTTCTTTCTAGTGTCCTTCGTTTGGGAGAAAAATGCAATGGTACAAGACAGCTTTACCTTGCCAATATCTCTCTTTTGCAAAGAGCTGCGCATTGGAAAATTCAGGGCTATGTCGTGTAGATGATGGCCTAACGGGAGGCTTTAACATTTTCTTTCTAGTGACCTTCGTTTGGGAGAAAAATGCAAAGGTACAAGACAGCTTTTCCTTGCCAATATCTCTCTTTTGCAAAGAGCTGCGCATTGGAAAATTCAGGGCTATGTCGTGTAGATGATGGCATAACAGGAGGCTTTAAAATTTTAATTCTAGTGTCCTTCGTTTGGGAGAAAAATGCAAAGGTACAAGACAGCTTTTCCTTGCCAATATCTCTCTTTTGCAAAGAACTGCGCATTGGAAAATTCAGGTCTATGTCGTGTAGATGATGGCCTAACAGGAGGCTTTAAAATTTTCTTTCTAGTGTCCTTCGTTTGGGAGAAAAATGCAAAGGTACAAGACAGCTTGTCCTTGCCAATATCTCTCTTTTGCAAAGAGCTACGCATTGGAAAATTCAGGGATATGTCGTGTAGATGATGGCCTAACAGGAGGCTTTAAAATTTTCTTTCTAGTGTCCTTCGTTTGGGAGAAAAATGCAATGGTACAAGACAGCTTTTCCTTGCCAATATCTCTCTTTTGCAAAGAGCTGCGCATTGGAAAATTCAGGGCTATGTCGTGTAGATGATGGCTTAACAGGAGGCTTTAAAATTTTCATTCTAATGACCTTCGTTTGGGAGAAAAATGCAAAGGTAAAAGACAGCTTTTCCTTGCCAATATCTCTCTTTTGCAAAGAGCAGCGCATTGGAAAATTCAGGGCTATATCGTGTAGATGATGGCCTAACAGGAGGCTTTAAAATTTTAATTCTAGTGTCCTTCGTTTGGGAGAAAAATGCAAAGGTACAAGACAGCTTTTCCTTGCCAATATCTCTCTTTTGCAAAGAGCTACGCATTGGAAAATTCAGGGCTATGTCGTGTAGATGATGGCCTAACAGGAGGCTTTAAAATTTTAATTCTAGTGTCCTTCGTTTGGGAGAAAAATGCAATGGTACAAGACAGCTTTTCCTTGCCAATATCTCTCTTTTGCAAAGAGCTACGCATTGGAAAATTCAGGGCTATGTCGTGTAGATGATGGCCTAACAGGAGGCTTTAAAATTTTCTTTCTAGTGTCCTTCGTTTGGGAGAAAAATGCAAAGGTACAAGACAGCTTTTCCTTGCCAATATCTCTATTTTGCAAAGAGCTACGCATTGGAAAATAAAGGGCTATGTCGTGTAGATGATGGCCTAACAGGAGGCTTTAAAATTTTCTTTCTAGTGTCCTTCGTTTGGGAGAAAAATGCAAAGGTACAAGACAGCTTGTCCTTGCCAATATCTCTCTTTTGCAAAGAGCTACGCATTGGAAAATTCAGGGATATGTCGTGTAGATGATGGCCTAACAGGAGGCTTTAAAATTTTCTTTCTAGTGACCTTCGTTTGGGAGAAAAATGCAATGGTACAAGACAGCTTTTCCTTGCCAATATCTCTCTTTTGCAAAGAGCTGCGCATTGGAAAATTCAGGGCTATGTCGTGTAGATGATGGCCTAACAGGAGGCTTTAAAATTTTAATTCTAGTGTCCTTCGTTTGGGAGAAAAATGCAAAGGTACAAGACAGCTTTTCCTTGCCAATATCTCTCTTTTGCAAAGAGCTGCGCATTGGAAAATTCATGGCTATGCCGTGTAGATGATGGTCTAACAGGAGGCTTTAAAATTTTCTTTCTAGTGTCCTTCGTTTGGGAGAAAAATGCAATGGTACAAGACAGCTTTACCTTGCCAATATCTCTCTTTTGCAAAGAGCTGCGCATTGGAAAATTCAGGGCTATGTCGTGTAGATGATGGCCTAACGGGAGGCTTTAACATTTTCTTTCTAGTGACCTTCGTTTGGGAGAAAAATGCAAAGGTACAAGACAGCTTTTCCTTGCCAATATCTCTCTTTTGCAAAGAGCTGCGCATTGGAAAATTCAGGGCTATGTCGTGTAGATGATGGCATAACAGGAGGCTTTAAAATTTTAATTCTAGTGTCCTTCGTTTGGGAGAAAAATGCAAAGGTACAAGACAGCTTTTCCTTGCCAATATCTCTCTTTTGCAAAGAACTGCGCATTGGAAAATTCAGGTCTATGTCGTGTAGATGATGGCCTAACAGGAGGCTTTAAAATTTTCTTTCTAGTGTCCTTCGTTTGGGAGAAAAATGCAATGGTACAAGACAGCTTTTCCTTGCCAATATCTCTCTTTTGCAAAGAGCTGCGCATTGGAAAATTCAGGGCTATTTCGTGTAGATGATGGCCTAACAGGAGGCTTTAAAATTTTCTTTCTAGTGTCCTTCGTTTGGGAGAAAAATGCAAAGGTACAAGACAGCTTTTCCTTGCCAATATCTCTCTTTTGCAAAGAGCTACGCATTGGAAAATTCAGGGCTATGTCGTGTAGATGATGGCCTAACAGGAGGCTTTAAAATTTTAATTCTAGTGTCCTTCGTTTGGGAGAAAAATGCAAAGGTACAAGACAGCTTTTCCTTGCCAATATCTCTCTTTTGCAAAGAGCTACGCATTGGAAAATTCAGGGCTATGTCGTGTAGATGATGGCCTAACAGGAGGCTTTAAAATTTTAATTCTAGTGTCCTTCGTTTGGGAGAAAAATGCAAAGGTACAAGACAGCTTTTCCTTGCCAATATCTCTCTTTTGCAAAGAGCTGCGCATTGGAAAATTCAGGGCTATGTCGTGTAGATGATGGCCTAACAGGAGGCTTTAAAATTTTCTTTCTAGTGTCCTTCGTTTGGGAGAAAAATGCAATGGTACAAGACAGCTTTTCCTTGCCAATATCTCTCTTTTGCAAAGAGCTACGCATTGGAAAATTCAGGGCTATGTCGTGTAGATGATGGCCTAACAGGAGGCTTTAAAATTTTCTTTCTAGTGACCTTCGTTTGGGAGAAAAATGCAAAGGTACAAGACAGCTTTTCCTTGCCAATATCTCTCTTTTGCAAAGAGCTGCGCATTGGAAAATTCAGGGCTATGTCGTGTAGATGATGGCCTAACAGGAGGCTTTAAAATTTTCTTTCTAGTGTCCTTCGTTTGGGAGAAAAATGCAATGGTACAAGACAGCTTTTCCTTGCCAATATCTCTCTTTTGCAAAGAGCTGCGCATTGGAAAATTCAGGGCTATTTCGTGTAGATGATGGCCTAACAGGAGGCTTTAAAATTTTCTTTCTAGTGTCCTTCGTTTGGGAGAAAAATGCAATGGTACAAGACAGCTTTTCCTTGCCAATATCTCTCTTTTGCAAAGAGCTGCGCATTGGAAAATTCAGGGCTATGTCGTGTAGATGATGGCTTAACAGGAGGCTTTAAAATTTTCATTCTAATGACCTTCGTTTGGGAGAAAAATGCAAAGGTAAAAGACAGCTTTTCCTTGCCAATATCTCTCTTTTGCAAAGAGCAGCGCATTGGAAAATTCAGGGCTATATCGTGTAGATGATGGCCTAACAGGAGGCTTTAAAATTTTAATTCTAGTGTCCTTCGTTTGGGAGAAAAATGCAAAGGTACAAGACAGCTTTTCCTTGCCAATATCTCTCTTTTGCAAAGAGCTACGCATTGGAAAATTCAGGGCTATGTCGTGTAGATGATGGCCTAACAGGAGGCTTTAAAATTTTAATTCTAGTGTCCTTCGTTTGGGAGAAAAATGCAATGGTACAAGACAGCTTTTCCTTGCCAATATCTCTCTTTTGCAAAGAGCTACGCATTGGAAAATTCAGGGCTATGTCGTGTAGATGATGGCCTAACAGGAGGCTTTAAAATTTTCTTTCTAGTGTCCTTCGTTTGGGAGAAAAATGCAAAGGTACAAGACAGCTTTTCCTTGCCAATATCTCTATTTTGCAAAGAGCTACGCATTGGAAAATAAAGGGCTATGTCGTGTAGATGATGGCCTAACAGGAGGCTTTAAAATTTTCTTTCTAGTGTCCTTCGTTTGGGAGAAAAATGCAAAGGTACAAGACAGCTTGTCCTTGCCAATATCTCTCTTTTGCAAAGAGCTACGCATTGGAAAATTCAGGGATATGTCGTGTAGATGATGGCCTAACAGGAGGCTTTAAAATTTTCTTTCTAGTGACCTTCGTTTGGGAGAAAAATGCAATGGTACAAGACAGCTTTTCCTTGCCAATATCTCTCTTTTGCAAAGAGCTGCGCATTGGAAAATTCAGGGCTATGTCGTGTAGATGATGGCCTAACAGGAGGCTTTAAAATTTTAATTCTAGTGTCCTTCGTTTGGGAGAAAAATGCAAAGGTACAAGACAGCTTTTCCTTGCCAATATCTCTCTTTTGCAAAGAGCTGCGCATTGGAAAATTCATGGCTATGCCGTGTAGATGATGGTCTAACAGGAGGCTTTAAAATTTTCTTTCTAGTGTCCTTCGTTTGGGAGAAAAATGCAATGGTACAAGACAGCTTTACCTTGCCAATATCTCTCTTTTGCAAAGAGCTGCGCATTGGAAAATTCAGGGCTATGTCGTGTAGATGATGGCCTAACGGGAGGCTTTAACATTTTCTTTCTAGTGACCTTCGTTTGGGAGAAAAATGCAAAGGTACAAGACAGCTTTTCCTTGCCAATATCTCTCTTTTGCAAAGAGCTGCGCATTGGAAAATTCAGGGCTATGTCGTGTAGATGATGGCATAACAGGAGGCTTTAAAATTTTAATTCTAGTGTCCTTCGTTTGGGAGAAAAATGCAAAGGTACAAGACAGCTTTTCCTTGCCAATATCTCTCTTTTGCAAAGAACTGCGCATTGGAAAATTCAGGTCTATGTCGTGTAGATGATGGCCTAACAGGAGGCTTTAAAATTTTCTTTCTAGTGTCCTTCGTTTGGGAGAAAAATGCAATGGTACAAGACAGCTTTTCCTTGCCAATATCTCTCTTTTGCAAAGAGCTGCGCATTGGAAAATTCAGGGCTATTTCGTGTAGATGATGGCCTAACAGGAGGCTTTAAAATTTTCTTTCTAGTGTCCTTCGTTTGGGAGAAAAATGCAAAGGTACAAGACAGCTTTTCCTTGCCAATATCTCTCTTTTGCAAAGAGCTACGCATTGGAAAATTCAGGGCTATGTCGTGTAGATGATGGCCTAACAGGAGGCTTTAAAATTTTAATTCTAGTGTCCTTCGTTTGGGAGAAAAATGCAAAGGTACAAGACAGCTTTTCCTTGCCAATATCTCTCTTTTGCAAAGAGCTACGCATTGGAAAATTCAGGGCTATGTCGTGTAGATGATGGCCTAACAGGAGGCTTTAAAATTTTAATTCTAGTGTCCTTCGTTTGGGAGAAAAATGCAAAGGTACAAGACAGCTTTTCCTTGCCAATATCTCTCTTTTGCAAAGAGCTGCGCATTGGAAAATTCAGGGCTATGTCGTGTAGATGATGGCCTAACAGGAGGCTTTAAAATTTTCTTTCTAGTGTCCTTCGTTTGGGAGAAAAATGCAATGGTACAAGACAGCTTTTCCTTGCCAATATCTCTCTTTTGCAAAGAGCTACGCATTGGAAAATTCAGGGCTATGTCGTGTAGATGATGGCCTAACAGGAGGCTTTAAAATTTTCTTTCTAGTGACCTTCGTTTGGGAGAAAAATGCAAAGGTACAAGACAGCTTTTCCTTGCCAATATCTCTCTTTTGCAAAGAGCTGCGCATTGGAAAATTCAGGGCTATGTCGTGTAGATGATGGCCTAACAGGAGGCTTTAAAATTTTCTTTCTAGTGTCCTTCGTTTGGGAGAAAAATGCAATGGTACAAGACAGCTTTTCCTTGCCAATATCTCTCTTTTGCAAAGAGCTGCGCATTGGAAAATTCAGGGCTATTTCGTGTAGATGATGGCCTAACAGGAGGCTTTAAAATTTTCTTTCTAGTGTCCTTCGTTTGGGAGAAAAATGCAATGGTACAAGACAGCTTTTCCTTGCCAATATCTCTCTTTTGCAAAGAGCTACGCATTGGAAAATTCAGGGCTATGTCGTGTAGATGATGGCCTAACAGGAGGCTTTAAAATTTTAATTCTAGTGTCCTTCGTTTGGGAGAAAAATGCAAAGGTACAAGACAGCTTTTCCTTGCCAATATCTCTCTTTTGCAAAGAGCTGCACATTGGAAAATTCAGGGCTATGTCGTGTAGATGATGGCCTAACAGGAGGCTTTAAAATTTTCTTTCTAGTATCCTTCGTTTGGGAGAAAAATGCAAAGGTACAAGACAGCTTTTCCTTGCCAATATCTCTCTTTTGCAAAGAGCTACGCATTGGAAAATTCAGGGCTATGTCGTGTAGATGATGGCCTAACAGGAGGCTTTAAATTTTCTTTCTAGTGTCCTTCGTTTGGGAGAAAAATGCAAAGGTACAAGACAGCTTTTCCTTGCCAATATCTCTATTTTGCAAAGAGCTACGCATTGGAAAATTAAGGGCTATGTCGTGTAGATGATGGCCTAACAGGAGGCTTTAAAATTTTCTTTCTAGTGTCCTTCGTTTGGGAGAAAAATGCAAAGGTACAAGACAGCTTGTCCTTGCCAATATCTCTCTTTTGCAAAGAGCTACGCATTGGAAAATTAAGGGCTATGTCGTGTAGATGATGGCCTAACAGGAGGCTTTAAAATTTTCTTTCTAGTGTCCTTCGTTTGGGAGAAAAATGCAAAGGTACAAGACAGCTTGTCCTTGCCAATATCTCTCTTTTGCAAAGAGCTACGCATTGGAAAATTCACGGATATGTCGTGTAGATGATGGCCTAACAGGAGGCTTTAAAATTTTCTTTCTAGTGACCTTCGTTTGGGAGAAAAATGCAATGGTACAAGACAGCTTTTCCTTGCCAATATCTCTCTTTTGCAAAGAGCAGCGCATTGGAAAATTCAGGGCTATATCGTGTAGATGATGGCCTAACAGGAGGCTTTAAAATTTTAATTCTAGTGTCCTTCATTTGGGAGAAAAATGCAAAGGTACAAGACAGCTTTTCCTTGCCAATATCTCTCTTTTGCAAAGAGCTGCGCATTGGAAAATTCATGGCTATGTCGTGTAGATGATGGTCTAACAGGAGGCTTTAAAATTTTCTTTCTAGTGTCCTTCGTTTGGGAGAAAAATGCAATGGTACAAGACAGCTTTACCTTGCCAATATCTCTCTTTTGCAAAGAGCTGCGCATTGGAAAATTCAGGGCTATGTCGTGTAGATGATGGCCTAACGGGAGGCTTTAACATTTTCTTTCTAGTGACCTTCGTTTGGGAGAAAAATGCAAAGGTACAAGACAGCTTTTCCTTGCCAATATCTCTCTTTTGCAAAGAGCTGCGCATTGGAAAATTCAGGGCTATGTCGTGTAGATGATGGCATAACAGGAGGCTTTAAAATGTTAATTCTAGTGTCCTTCGTTTGGGAGAAAAATGCAAAGGTACAAGACAGCTTTTCCTTGCCAATATCTCTCTTTTGCAAAGAACTGCGCATTGGAAAATTCAGGTCTATGTCGTGTAGATGATGGCCTAACAGGAGGCTTTAAAATTTTCTTTCTAGTGTCCTTCGTTTGGGAGAAAAATGCAATGGTACAAGACAGCTTTTCCTTGCCAATATCTCTCTTTTGCAAAGAGCTGCGCATTGGAAAATTCAGGGCTATTTCGTGTAGATGATGGCCTAACAGGAGGCTTTAAAATTTTCTTTCTAGTGTCCTTCGTTTGGGAGAAAAATGCAAAGGTACAAGACAGCTTTTCCTTGCCAATATCTCTCTTTTGCAAAGAGCTACGCATTGGAAAATTCAGGGCTATGTCGTGTAGATGATGGCCTAACAGGAGGTTTTAAAATTTTAATTCTAGTGTCCTTCGTTTGGGAGAAAAATGCAAAGGTACAAGACAGCTTTTCCTTGCCAATATCTCTCTTTTGCAAAGAGCTACGCATTGGAAAATTCAGGGCTATGTCGTGTAGATGATGGCCTAACAGGAGGCTTTAAAATTTTAATTCTAGTGTCCTTCGTTTGGGAGAAAAATGCAAAGGTACAAGACAGCTTTTCCTTGCCAATATCTCTCTTTTGCAAAGAGCTGCGCATTGGAAAATTCAGGGCTATGTCGTGTAGATGATGGCCTAACAGGAGGCTTTAAAATTTTCTTTCTAGTGTCCTTCGTTTGGGAGAAAAATGCAATGGTACAAGACAGCTTTTCCTTGCCAATATCTCTCTTTTGCAAAGAGCTACGCATTGGAAAATTCAGGGCTATGTCGTGTAGATGATGGCCTAACAGGAGGCTTTAAAATTTTCTTTCTAGTGACCTTCGTTTGGGAGAAAAATGCAAAGGTACAAGACAGCTTTTCCTTGCCAATATCTCTCTTTTGCAAAGAGCTGCGCATTGGAAAATTCAGGGCTATGTCGTGTAGATGATGGCCTAACAGGAGGCTTTAAAATTTTCTTTCTAGTGTCCTTCGTTTGGGAGAAAAATGCAATGGTACAAGACAGCTTTTCCTTGCCAATATCTCTCTTTTGCAAAGAGCTGCGCATTGGAAAATTCAGGGCTATTTCGTGTAGATGATGGCCTAACAGGAGGCTTTAAAATTTTCTTTCTAGTGTCCTTCGTTTGGGAGAAAAATGCAATGGTACAAGACAGCTTTTCCTTGCCAATATCTCTCTTTTGCAAAGAGCTACGCATTGGAAAATTCAGGGCTATGTCGTGTAGATGATGGCCTAACAGGAGGCTTTAAAATTTTAATTCTAGTGTCCTTCGTTTGGGAGAAAAATGCAAAGGTACAAGACAGCTTTTCCTTGCCAATATCTCTCTTTTGCAAAGAGCTGCACATTGGAAAATTCAGGGCTATGTCGTGTAGATGATGGCCTAACAGGAGGCTTTAAAATTTTCTTTCTAGTATCCTTCGTTTGGGAGAAAAATGCAAAGGTACAAGACAGCTTTTCCTTGCCAATATCTCTCTTTTGCAAAGAGCTACGCATTGGAAAATTCAGGGCTATGTCGTGTAGATGATGGCCTAACAGGAGGCTTTAAAATTTTCTTTCTAGTGTCCTTCGTTTGGGAGAAAAATGCAAAGGTACAAGACAGCTTGTCCTTGCCAATATCTCTCTTTTGCAAAGAGCTACGCATTGGAAAATTAAGGGCTATGTCGTGTAGATGATGGCCTAACAGGAGGCTTTAAAATTTTCTTTCTAGTGTCCTTCGTTTGGGAGAAAAATGCAAAGGTACAAGACAGCTTGTCCTTGCCAATATCTCTCTTTTGCAAAGAGCTACGCATTGGAAAATTCACGGATATGTCGTGTAGATGATGGCCTAACAGGAGGCTTTAAAATTTTCTTTCTAGTGACCTTCGTTTGGGAGAAAAATGCAATGGTACAAGACAGCTTTTCCTTGCCAATATCTCTCTTTTGCAAAGAGTTGCGCATTGGAAAATTCAGGGCTATGTCGTGTAGATGATGGCCTAACAGGAGGCTTTAAAATTTTCTTTCTAGTGTCCTTCGTTTGGGAGAAAAATGCAAAGGTACAAGACAGCTTTTCCTTGCCAATATCTCTCGTTTGCAAAGAGCTGCGCATTGGAAAATTCAGGTCTATGTCGTGTAGATGATGGCCTAACAGGAGGCTTTAAAATTTTCTTTCTAGTGTCCTTCGTTTGGGAGAAAAATGCAAAGGTACAAGACAGCTTTTCCTTGCCAATATCTCTCTTTTGCAAAGAGCTACGCATTGGAAAATTCAGGGCTATGTCGTGTAGATGATGGCTTAACAGGAGGCTTTAAAATTTTCATTCTAATGACCTTCGTTTGGGAGAAAAATGCAAAGGTACAAGACAGCTTTTCCTTGCCAATATCTCTCTTTTGCAAAGAGCAGCGCATTGGCAAATTCAGGGCTATATCGTGTAGATGATGGCCTAACAGGAGGCTTTAAAATTTTAATTCTAGTGTCCTTCGTTTGGGAGAAAAATGCAAAGGTACAAGACAGCTTTTCCTTGCCAATATCTCTCTTTTGCAAAGAGCTACGCATTGGAAAATTCAGGGCTATGTCGTGTAGATGATGACCTAACAGGAGGCTTTAAAATTTTAATTCTAGTGTCCTTCGTTTGGGAGAAAAATGCAATGGTACAAGACAGCTTTTCCTTGCCAATATCTCTCTTTTGCAAAGAGCTACGCATTGGAAAATTTAGGGCTATGTCGTGTAGATGATGGCCTAACAGGAGGCTTTAAAATTTTCTTTCTAGTGTCCTTCGTTTGGGAGAAAAATGCAAAGGTACAAGACAGCTTTTCCTTGCCAATATCTCTATTTTGCAAAGAGCTACGCATTGGAAAATTAAGGGCTATGTCGTGTAGATGATGGCCTAACAGGAGGCTTTAAAATTTTCTTTCTAGTGTCCTTCGTTTGGGAGAAAAATGCAAAGGTACAAGACAGCTTTTCCTTGCCAATATCTCTATTTTGCAAAGAGCTACGCATTGGAAAATTAAGGGCTATGTCGTGTAGATGATGGCCTAACAGGAGGCTTTAAAATTTTCTTTCTAGTGTCCTTCGTTTGGGAGAAAAATGCAAAGGTACAAGACAGCTTGTCCTTGCCAATATCTCTCTTTTGCAAAGAGCTACGCATTGGAAAATAAAGGGCTATGTCGTGTAGATGATGGCCTAACAGGAGGCTTTAAAATTTTCTTTCTAGTGTCCTTCGTTTGGGAGAAAAATGCAAAGGTACAAGACAGCTTGTCCTTGCCAATATCTCTCTTTTGCAAAGAGCTACGCATTGGAAAATTCAGGGATATGTCGTGTAGATGATGGCCTAACAGGAGGCTTTAAAATTTTCTTTCTAGTGACCTTCGTTTGGGAGAAAAATGCAATGGTACAAGACAGCTTTTCCTTGCCAATATCTCTCTTTTGCAAAGAGTTGCGCATTGGAAAATTCAGGGCTATGTCGTGTAGATGATGGCCTAACAGGAGGCTTTAAAATTTTCTTTCTAGTGTCCTTCGTTTGGGAGAAAAATGCAAAGGTACAAGACAGCTTTTCCTTGCCAATATCTCTCGTTTGCAAAGAGCTGCGCATTGGAAAATTCAGGGCTATGTCGTGTAGATGATGGCCTAACAGGAGGCTTTAAAATTTTCTTTCTAGTGTCCTTCGTTTGGGAGAAAAATGCAAAGGTACAAGACAGCTTGTCCTTGCCAATATCTCTCTTTTGCAAAGAGCTACGCATTGGAAAATAAAGGGCTATGTCGTGTAGATGATGGCCTAACAGGAGGCTTTAAAATTTTCTTTCTAGTGTCCTTCGTTTGGGAGAAAAATGCAAAGGTACAAGACAGCTTGTCCTTGCCAATATCTCTCTTTTGCAAAGAGCTACGCATTGGAAAATTCAGGGATATGTCGTGTAGATGATGGCCTAACAGGAGGCTTTAAAATTTTCTTTCTAGTGACCTTCGTTTGGGAGAAAAATGCAATGGTACAAGACAGCTTTTCCTTGCCAATATCTCTCTTTTGCAAAGAGTTGCGCATTGGAAAATTCAGGGCTATGTCGTGTAGATGATGGCCTAACAGGAGGCTTTAAAATTTTCTTTCTAGTGTCCTTCGTTTGGGAGAAAAATGCAAAGGTACAAGACAGCTTTTCCTTGCCAATATCTCTCGTTTGCAAAGAGCTGCGCATTGGAAAATTCAGGTCTATGTCGTGTAGATGATGGCCTAACAGGAGGCTTTAAAATTTTCTTTCTAGTGTCCTTCGTTTGGGAGAAAAATGCAAAGGTACAAGACAGCTTTTCCTTGCCAATATCTCTCTTTTGCAAAGAGCTACGCATTGGAAAATTCAGGGCTATGTCGTGTAGATGATGGCTTAACAGGAGGCTTTAAAATTTTCATTCTAATGACCTTCGTTTGGGAGAAAAATGCAAAGGTACAAGACAGCTTTTCCTTGCCAATATCTCTCTTTTGCAAAGAGCAGCGCATTGGAAAATTCAGGGCTATATCGTGTAGATGATGGCCTAACAGGAGGCTTTAAAATTTTAATTCTAGTGTCCTTCGTTTGGGAGAAAAATGCAAAGGTACAAGACAGCTTTTCCTTGCCAATATCTCTCTTTTGCAAAGAGCTACGCATTGAAAAATTCAGGGCTATGTCGTGTAGATGATGGCCTAACAGGAGGCTTTAAAATTTTCTTTCTAGTGTCCTTCGTTTGGGAGAAAAATGCAATGGTACAAGACAGCTTTTCCTTGCCAATATCTCTCTTTTGCAAAGAGCTACGCATTGGAAAATTTAGGGCTATGTCGTGTAGATGATGGCCTAACAGGAGGCTTTAAAATTTTCTTTCTAGTGTCCTTCGTTTGGGAGAAAAATGCAAAGGTACAAGACAGCTTTTCCTTGCCAATATCTCTATTTTGCAAAGAGCTACGCATTGGAAAATTAAGGGCTATGTCGTGTAGATGATGGCCTAACAGGAGGCTTTAAAATTTTCTTTCTAGTGTCCTTCGTTTGGGAGAAAAATGCAAAGGTACAAGACAGCTTGTCCTTGCCAATATCTCTCTTTTGCAAAGAGCTACGCATTGGAAAATTCAGGGATATGTCGTGTAGATGATGGCCTAACAGGAGGCTTTAAAATTTTCTTTCTAGTGACCTTCGTTTGGGAGAAAAATGCAATGGTACAAGACAGCTTTTCCTTGCCAATATCTCTCTTTTGCAAAGAGCTGCGCATTGGAAAATTCAGGGCTATGTCGTGTAGATGATGGCCTAACAGGAGGCTTTAAAATTTTCTTTCTAGTGTCCTTCGTTTGGGAGAAAAATGCAAAGGAACAAGACAGCTTTTCCTTGCCAATATCTCTCGTTTGCAAAGAGCTGCGCATTGGAAAATTCAGGGCTATGTCGTGTAGATGATGGCCTAACAGGAGGCTTTAAAATTTTCTTTCTAGTGTCCTTCGTTTGGGAGAAAAATGCAAAGGTACAAGACAGCTTTTCCTTGCCAATATCTCTCTTTTGGAAAGAGCTACGCATTGGAAAATTCAGGGCTATGTCGTGTAGATGATGGCTTAACAGGAGGCTTTAAAATTTTCATTCTAAAGACCTTCGTTTGGGAGAAAAATGCAAAGGTACAAGACAGCTTTTCCTTGCCAATATCTCTCTTTTGCAAAGAGCAGCGCATTGGAAAATTCAGGGCTATATCGTGTAGATGATGGCCTAACAGGAGGCTTTAAAATTTTAATTCTAGTGTCCTTCGTTTGGGAGAAAAATGCAAAGGTACAAGACAGCTTTTCCTTGCCAATATCTCTCTTTTGCAAAGAGCTGCGCATTGGAAAATTCATGGCTATGCCGTGTAGATGATGGTCTAACAGGAGGCTTTAAAATTTTCTTTCTAGTGTCCTTCGTTTGGGAGAAAAATGCAATGGTACAAGACAGCTTTACCTTGCCAATATCTCTCTTTTGCAAAGAGCTGCGCATTGGAAAATTCAGGGCTATGTCGTGTAGATGATGGCCTAACGGGAGGCTTTAACATTTTCTTTCTAGTGTCCTTCGTTTGGGAGAAAAATGCAAAGGTACAAGACAGCTTTTCCTTGCCAATATCTCTCTTTTGCAAAGAGCTGCGCATTGGAAAATTCAGGGCTATGTCGTGTAGATGATGGCATAACAGGAGGCTTTAAAATTTTAATTCTAGTGTCCTTCGTTTGGGAGAAAAATGCAAAGGTACAAGACAGCTTTTCCTTGCCAATATATCTCTTTTGCAAAGAGCTGCGCATTGGAAAATTCAGGTCTATGTCGTGTAGATGATGGCCTAACAGGAGGCTTTAAAATTTTCTTTCTAGTGTCCTTCGTTTGGGAGAAAAATGCAATGGTACAAGACAGCTTTTCCTTGCCAATATCTCTCTTTTGCAAAGAGCTGCGCATTGGAAAATTCAGGGCTATTTCGTGTAGATGATGGCCTAACAGGAGGCTTTAAAATTTTCTTTCTAGTGTCCTTCGTTTGGGAGAAAAATGCAAAGGTACAAGACAGCTTTTCCTTGCCAATATCTCTCTTTTGCAAAGAGCTACGCATTGGAAAATTCAGGGCTATGTCGTGTAGATGATGGCCTAACAGGAGGCTTTAAAATTTTCTTTCTAGTGACCTTCGTTTGGGAGAAAAATGCAAAGGTACAAGACAGCTTTTCCTTGCCAATATCTCTCTTTTGCAAAGAGCTGCGCATTGGAAAATTCAGGGCTATTTCGTGTAGATGATGGCCTAACAGGAGGCTTTAAAATTTTCTTTCTAGTGACCTTCGTTTGGGAGAAAAATGCAAAGGTACAAGACAGCTTTTCCTTGCCAATATCTCTCTTTTGCAAAGAACTGCGCATTGGAAAATTCAGGGCTATGTCGTGTAGATGATGGCCTAACAGGAGGCTTTAAAATTTTCTTTCTAGTGTCCTTCGTTTGGGAGAAAAATGCAATGGTACAAGACAGCTTTTCCTTGCCAATATCTCTCTTTTGCAAAGAGCTACGCATTGGAAAATTCAGGGCTATGTCGTGTAGATGATGGCCTAACAGGAGGCTTTAAAATTTTCTTTCTAGTGACCTTCGTTTGGGAGAAAAATGCAAAGGTACAAGACAGCTTTTCCTTGCCAATATCTCTCTTTTGCAAAGAGCTGCGCATTGGAAAATTCAGGGCTATGTCGTGTAGATGATGGCCTAACAGGAGGCTTTAAAATTTTCTTTCTAGTGACCTTCGTTTGGGAGAAAAATGCAAAGGTACAAGACAGCTTTTCCTTGCCAATATCTCTCTTTTACAAAGAGCTACGCATTGGAAAATTCAGGGCTATGTCGTGTAGATGATGGCCTAACAGGAGGCTTTAAAATTTTCTTTCTAGTGTCCTTCGTTTGGGAGAAAAATGCAAAGGTACAAGACAGCTTTTCCTTGCCAATATCTCTCTTTTGCAAAGAGCTACGCATTGGAAAATTCAGGGCTATGTCGTGTAGATGATGGCCTAACAGGAGGCTTTAAAATTTTCTTTCTAGTGACCTTCGTTTGGGAGAAAAATGCAAAGGTACAAGACAGCTTTTCCTTGCCAATATCTCACTTTTGCAAAGAGCTGCGCATTGGAAAATTCAGGGCTATGTCGTGTAGATGATGGCCTAACAGGAGGCTTTAAAATTTTCTTTCTAGTGACCTTCGTTTGGGAGAAAAATGCAAAGGTACAAGACAGCTTTTCCTTGCCAATATCTCTCTTTTGCAAAGAGCTGCGCATTGGAAAATTCAGGGCTATGTCGTGTAGATGATGGCCTAACAGGAGGCTTTAAAATTTTCTTTCTAGTGTCCTTCGTTTGGGAGAAAAATGCAATGGTACAAGACAGCTTTTCCTTGCCAATATCTCTCTTTTGCAAAGAGCTACGCATTGGAAAATTCAGGGCTATGTCGTGTAGATGATGGCCTAACAGGAGGCTTTAAAATTTTCTTTCTAGTGTCCTTCGTTTGGGAGAAAAATGCAATGGTACAAGACAGCTTTTCCTTGACAATATCTCTCTTTTGCAAAGAGCTACGCATTGGAAAATTCAGGGCTATGTCGTGTCGATGATGGCCTAACAGGAGGCTTTAACATTTTCTTTCTAGTGACCTTCGTTTGGGAGAAAAATGCAAAGGTACAAGACAGCTTTTCCTTGCCAATATCTCTCTTTTGCAAAGAGCTGCGCATTGGAAAATTCAGGGCTATGTCGTGTAGATGATGGCCTAACAGGAGGCTTTAAAATTTTCTTTCTAGTGTCCTTCGTTTGGGAGAAAAATGCAATGGTACAAGAAAGCTTTTCCTTGCCAATATCTCTCTTTTGCAAAGAGCTGCGCATTGGAAAATTCAGGGCTATGTCGTGTAGATGATGGCCTAACAGGAGGCTTTAAAATTTTCTTTCTAGTGTCCTTCGTTTGGGAGAAAAATGCAAAGGTACAAGACAGCTTTTCCTTGCCAATATCTCTCTTTTGTAAAGAGCTACGCATTGGAAAATTCAGGACTATGTCGTGTAGATGATGGCCTAACAGGAGGCTTTAAAATTTTCTTTCTAGTGACCTTCGTTTGGGAGAAAAATGCAAAGGTACCTGACAGCTTTTCCTTGCCAATATCTCTCTTTTGCAAAGAGCTGCGCATTGGAAAATTCAGGGCTATGTCGTGTAGATGATGGCATAACAGGAGGCTTTAAAATTTTAATTCTAGTGTCCTTCGTTTGGGAGAAAAATTCAAAGGTACAAGACAGCTTTTCCTTGCCAATATCTCTCTTTTGCAAAGAGCTACGCATTGGAAAATTCAGGGCTATGTCGTGTAGATGATGGCCTAACAGGAGGCTTTAAAATTTTCTTTCTAGTGACCTTCGTTTGGGAGAAAAATGCAAAGGTACAAGACAGCTTTTCCTTGCCAATATCTTTCTTTTGCAAAGAGCTGCGCATTGGAAAATTCAGGGCTATGTCGTGTAGATGATGGCCTAACAGGAGGCTTTAAAATTTTCTTTCTAGTGTCCTTCGTTTGGGAGAAAAATGCAATGGTACAAGAAAGCTTTTCCTTGCCAATATCTCTCTTTTGCAAAGAGCTGCGCATTGGAAAATTCAGGGCTATGTCGTGTAGATGATGGCCTAACAGGAGGCTTTAAAATTTTCTTTCTAGTGTCCTTCGTTTGGGAGAAAAATGCAAAGGTACCTGACAGCTTTTCCTTGCCAATATCTCTCTTTTGCAAAGAGCTGCGCATTGGAAAATTCAGGGCTATGTCGTGTAGATGATGGCCTAACAGGAGGCTTTAAAATTTTCTTTCTAGTGTCCTTCGTTTGGGAGAAAAATGCAAAGGTACCTGACAGCTTTTCCTTGCCAATATCTCTCTTTTGCAAAGAGCTGCGCATTGGAAAATTCAGGGCTATGTCGTGTAGATGATGGCCTAACAGGAGGCTTTAAAATTTTCTTTCTAGTGACCTTCGTTTGGGAGAAAAATGCAAAGGTACAAGAAAGCTTTTCCATGCCAATATCTCTCTTTTGCAAAGAGTTGCGCATTGGAAAATTCAGGGCTATTTCGTGTAGATGATGGCCTAACAGGAGGCTTTAAAATTTTCTTTCTAGTGTCCTTCGTTTGGGAGAAAAATGCAAAGGTACAAGACAGCTTTTCCTTGCCAATATCTCTCTTTTGCAAAGAGCTACGCATTGGAAAATTCAGGGCTATGTCATGTAGATGATGGCCTAACAGGAGGCTTTAAAATTTTAATTCTAGTGTCCTTCGTTTGGGAGAAAAATGCAAAGGTACAAGATAGCTTTTCCTTGCCAATATCTCTCTTTTACAAAGAGCTACGCATTGGAAAATTCAGGGCTATGTCGTGTAGATGATGGCCTAACAGGAGGCTTTAAAATTTTCTTTCTAGTGTCCTTCGTTTGGGAGAAAAATGCAATGGTACAAGACAGCTTTTCCTTGCCAATATTTCTCTTTTGCAAAGAGCTACGCATTGGAAAATTCAGGGCTATGTCATGTAGATGATGGCCTAACAGGAGGCTTTAAAATTTTCTTTCTAGTGACCTTCGTTTGGGAGAAAAATGCAAAGGTACTAGACAGCTTTTCCTTGCCAATATCTCTCTTTTGCAAAGAGCTGCGCATTGGAAAATTCAGGGCTATGTCGTGTAGATGATGGCCTAACAGGAGGCTTTAAAATTTTCTTTCTAGTGTCCTTCGTTTGGGAGAAAAATGCAATGGTACAAGACAGCTTTTCCTTGCCAATATCTCTCTTTTGCAAAGAGCTGCGCATTGGAAAATTCAGGGCTATTTCGTGTAGATGATGGCCTAACAGGAGGCTTTAAAATTTTAATTCTAGTGTCCTTCGTTTTTGGAGAAAAATGCAAAGGTACTAGACATTTTTTCCTTGCCAATATCTCTCTTTTGCAAAGAGCTGCGCATTGGAAAATTCAGGGCTATGTCGTGTATATGATGGCCTAACAGGAGGCTTTAAAAATTTTCTTTCTAGTGACCTTCGTTTGGGAGAAAAATGCAATGGTACAAGACAGCTTTTCCTTGCCAATATCTCTCTTTTGCAAAGAGCTGCGCATTGGAAAATTCAGGGCTATGTCGTGTAGATGATGGCCTAACAGGAGGCTTTAAAATTTTAATTCTAGTGTCCTTCGTTTGGGAGAAAAATGCAAAGGTACAAGACAGCTTTTCCTTGCCAATATCTCTCTTTTGCAAAGAGCTACGCATTGGAAAATTCAGGGCTATGTCGTGTAGAGGATGGCCTAACAGGAGGCTTTAAAATTTTAATTCTAGTGTCCTTCGTTTGGGAGAAAAATGCAAAGGTACAAGACAGCTTTTCCTTGCCAATATCTCTCTTTTGCAAAGAGCTGCGCATTGGAAAATTCAGGGCTATGTCGTGTAGATGATGGCCTAACAGGAGGCTTTAAAATTTTCTTTCTAGTGTCCTTCGTTTGGGAGAAAAATGCAATGGTACAAGACAGCTTTTCCTTGCCAATATCTCTCTTTTGCAAAGAGCTACGCATTGGAAAATTCAGGGCTATGTCGTGTAGATGATGGCCTAACAGGAGGCTTTAAAATTTTAATTCTAGTGTCCTTCGTTTGGGAGAAAAATGCAAAGGTACAAGACAGCTTTTCCTTGCCAATATCTCTCTTTTGCAAAGAGCTACGCATTGGAAAATTCAGGGCTATGTCGTGTAGATGATGGCCTAACAGGAGGCTTTAAAATTTTAATTCTAGTGTCCTTCGTTTGGGAGAAAAATGCAAAGGTACAAGATAGCTTTTCCTTGCCAATATCTCTCTTTTGCAAAGAGCTGCGCATTGGAAAATTCAGGGCTATGTCGTGTAGATGATGGCCTAACAGGAGGCTTTAAAATTTTCTTTCTAGTGACCTTCGTTTGGGAGAAAAATGCAAAGGTACAAGACAGCTTTTCCTTGCCAATATCTCACTTTTGCAAAGAGCTGCGCATTGGAAAATTCAGGGCTATGTCGTGTAGATGATGGCCTAACAGGAGGCTTTAAAATTTTCTTTCTAGTGACCTTCGTTTGGGAGAAAAATGCAAAGGTACAAGACAGCTTTTCCTTGCCAATATCTCTCTTTTGCAAAGAGCTGCGCATTGGAAAATTCAGGGCTATGTCGTGTAGATGATGGCCTAACAGGAGGCTTTAAAATTTTCTTTCTAGTGTCCTTCGTTTGGGAGAAAAATGCAATGGTACAAGACAGCTTTTCCTTGCCAATATCTCTCTTTTGCAAAGAGCTACGCATTGGAAAATTCAGGGCTATGTCGTGTAGATGATGGCCTAACAGGAGGCTTTAAAATTTTCTTTCTAGTGTCCTTCGTTTGGGAGAAAAATGCAATGGTACAAGACAGCTTTTCCTTGCCAATATCTCTCTTTTGCAAAGAGCTACGCATTGGAAAATTCAGGGCTATGTCGTGTAGATGATGGCCTAACAGGAGGCTTTAACATTTTCTTTCTAGTGACCTTCGTTTGGGAGAAAAATGCAAAGGTACAAGACAGCTTTTCCTTGCCAATATCTCTCTTTTGCAAAGAGCTGCGCATTGGAAAATTCAGGGCTATGTCGTGTAGATGATGGCCTAACAGGAGGCTTTAAAATTTTCTTTCTAGTGTCCTTCGTTTGGGAGAAAAATGCAATGGTACAAGAAAGCTTTTCCTTGCCAATATCTCTCTTTTGCAAAGAGCTGCGCATTGGAAAATTCAGGGCTATGTCGTGTAGATGATGGCCTAACAGGAGGCTTTAAAATTTTCTTTCTAGTGTCCTTCGTTTGGGAGAAAAATGCAAAGGTACAAGACAGCTTTTCCTTGCCAATATCTCTCTTTTGTAAAGAGCTACGCATTGGAAAATTCAGGACTATGTCGTGTAGATGATGGCCTAACAGGAGGCTTTAAAATTTTCTTTCTAGTGACCTTCGTTTGGGAGAAAAATGCAAAGGTACAAGACAGCTTTTCCTTGCCAATATCTCTCTTTTGCAAAGAGCTGCGCATTGGAAAATTCAGGGCTATGTCGTGTAGATGATGGCATAACAGGAGGCTTTAAAATTTTAATTCTAGTGTCCTTCGTTTGGGAGAAAAATTCAAAGGTACAAGACAGCTTTTCCTTGCCAATATCTCTCTTTTGCAAAGAGCTACGCATTGGAAAATTCTGGGCTATGTCGTGTAGATGATGGCCTAACAGGAGGCTTTAAAATTTTCTTTATAGTGACCTTCGTTTGGGAGAAAAATGCAAAGGTACAAGACAGCTTTTCCTTGCCAATATCTTTCTTTTGCAAAGAGCTGCGCATTGGAAAATTCAGGGCTATGTCGTGTAGATGATGACCTAACAGGAGGCTTTAAAATTTTCTTTCTAGTGTCCTTCGTTTGGGAGAAAAATGCAATGGTACAAGAAAGCTTTTCCTTGCCAATATCTCTCTTTTGCAAAGAGCTGCGCATTGGAAAATTCAGGGCTATGTCGTGTAGATGATGGCCTAACAGGAGGCTTTAAAATTTTCTTTCTAGTGTCCTTCGTTTGGGAGAAAAATGCAAAGGTACTAGACAGCTTTTCCTTGCCAATATCTCTCTTTTGTAAAGAGCTACGCATTGGAAAATTCAGGACTATGTCGTGTAGATGATGGCCTAACAGTAGGCTTTAAAATTTTCTTTCTAGTGACCTTCGTTTGGGAGAAAAATGCAAAGGTACCTGACAGCTTTTCCTTGCCAATATCTCTCTTTTGCAAAGAGCTGCGCATTGGAAAATTCAGGGCTATGTCGTGTAGATGATGGCATAACAGGAGGCTTTAAAATTTTAATTCTAGTGTCCTTCGTTTGGGAGAAAAATGCAAAGGTACAAGACAGCTTTTCCTTGCCAATATCTCTCTTTTGCAAAGAGCTGCGCATTGGAAAATTCAGGGCTATGTCGTGTAGATGATGGCCTAACAGGAGGCTTTAAAATTTTCTTTCTAGTGTCCTTCGTTTGGGAGAAAAATGCAATGGTACAAGACAGCTTTTCCTTGCCAATATCTCTCTTTTGCAAAGAGCTGCGCATTGGAAAATTCAGGGCTATTTCGTGTAGATGATGGCCTAACAGGAGGCTTTAAAATTTTCTTTCTAGTGTCCTTCGTTTGGGAGAAAAATGCAAAGGTACAAGACAGCTTTTCCTTGCCAATATCTCTCTTTTGCAAAGAGCTACGCATTGGAAAATTCAGGGCTATGTCATGTAGATGATGGCCTAACAGGAGGCTTTAAAATTTTAATTCTAGTGTCCTTCGTTTGGGAGAAAAATGCAAAGGTACAAGACAGCTTTTCCTTGCCAATATCTCTCTTTTGCAAAGAGCTACGCATTGGAAAATTCAGGGCTATGTCGTGTAGATGATGGCCTAACAGGAGGCTTTAACATTTTCTTTCTAGTGACCTTCGTTTGGGAGAAAAATGCAAAGGTACAAGACAGCTTTTCCTTGCCAATATCTCTCTTTTGCAAAGAGCTGCGCATTGGAAAATTCAGGGCTATGTCGTGTAGATGATGGCCTAACAGGAGGCTTTAAAATTTTCTTTCTAGTGTCCTTCGTTTGGGAGAAAAATGCAATGGTACAAGAAAGCTTTTCCTTGCCAATATCTCTCTTTTGCAAAGAGCTGCGCATTGGAAAATTCAGGGCTATGTCGTGTAGATGATGGCCTAACAGGAGGCTTTAAAATTTTCTTTCTAGTGTCCTTCGTTTGGGAGAAAAATGCAAAGGTACAAGACAGCTTTTCCTTGCCAATATCTCTCTTTTGCAAAGAGCTACGCATTGGAAAATTAAGGGCTATGTCGTGTAGATGATGGCCTAACAGGAGGCTTTAAAATTTTCTTTCTAGTGTCCTTCGTTTGGGAGAAAAATGCAAAGGTACAAGACAGCTTTTCCTTGCCAATATCTCTATTTTGCAAAGAGCTACGCATTGGAAAATTAAGGGCTATGTCGTGTAGATGATGGCCTAACAGGAGGCTTTAAAATTTTCTTTCTAGTGTCCTTCGTTTGGGAGAAAAATGCAAAGGTACAAGACAGCTTGTCCTTGCCAATATCTCTCTTTTGCAAAGAGCTACGCATTGGAAAATAAAGGGCTATGTCGTGTAGATGATGGCCTAACAGGAGGCTTTAAAATTTTCTTTCTAGTGTCCTTCGTTTGGGAGAAAAATGCAAAGGTACAAGACATCTTGTCCTTGCCAATATCTCTCTTTTGCAAAGAGCTACGCATTGGAAAATTCAGGGATATGTCGTGTAGATGATGGCCTAACAGGAGGCTTTAAAATTTTCTTTCTAGTGACCTTCGTTTGGGAGAAAAATGCAATGGTACAAGACAGCTTTTCCTTGCCAATATCTCTCTTTTGCAAAGAGTTGCGCATTGGAAAATTCAGGGCTATGTCGTGTAGATGATGGCCTAACAGGAGGCTTTAAAATTTTCTTTCTAGTGTCCTTCGTTTGGGAGAAAAATGCAAAGGTACAAGACAGCTTTTCCTTGCCAATATCTCTCGTTTGCAAAGAGCTGCGCATTGGAAAATTCAGGGCTATGTCGTGTAGATGATGGCCTAACAGGAGGCTTTAAAATTTTCTTTCTAGTGTCCTTCGTTTGGGAGAAAAATGCAAAGGTACAAGACAGCTTGTCCTTGCCAATATCTCTCTTTTGCAAAGAGCTACGCATTGGAAAATAAAGGGCTATGTCGTGTAGATGATGGCCTAACAGGAGGCTTTAAAATTTTCTTTCTAGTGTCCTTCGTTTGGGAGAAAAATGCAAAGGTACAAGACAGCTTGTCCTTGCCAATATCTCTCTTTTGCAAAGAGCTACGCATTGGAAAATTCAGGGATATGTCGTGTAGATGATGGCCTAACAGGAGGCTTTAAAATTTTCTTTCTAGTGACCTTCGTTTGGGAGAAAAATGCAATGGTACAAGACAGCTTTTCCTTGCCAATATCTCTCTTTTGCAAAGAGTTGCGCATTGGAAAATTCAGGGCTATGTCGTGTAGATGATGGCCTAACAGGAGGCTTTAAAATTTTCTTTCTAGTGTCCTTCGTTTGGGAGAAAAATGCAAAGGTACAAGACAGCTTTTCCTTGCCAATATCTCTCGTTTGCAAAGAGCTGCGCATTGGAAAATTCAGGTCTATGTCGTGTAGATGATGGCCTAACAGGAGGCTTTAAAATTTTCTTTCTAGTGTCCTTCGTTTGGGAGAAAAATGCAAAGGTACAAGACAGCTTTTCCTTGCCAATATCTCTCTTTTGCAAAGAGCTACGCATTGGAAAATTCAGGGCTATGTCGTGTAGATGATGGCTTAACAGGAGGCTTTAAAATTTTCATTCTAATGACCTTCGTTTGGGAGAAAAATGCAAAGGTACAAGACAGCTTTTCCTTGCCAATATCTCTCTTTTGCAAAGAGCAGCGCATTGGAAAATTCAGGGCTATATCGTGTAGATGATGGCCTAACAGGAGGCTTTAAAATTTTAATTCTAGTGTCCTTCGTTTGGGAGAAAAATGCAAAGGTACAAGACAGCTTTTCCTTGCCAATATCTCTCTTTTGCAAAGAGCTACGCATTGAAAAATTCAGGGCTATGTCGTGTAGATGATGGCCTAACAGGAGGCTTTAAAATTTTCTTTCTAGTGTCCTTCGTTTGGGAGAAAAATGCAATGGTACAAGACAGCTTTTCCTTGCCAATATCTCTCTTTTGCAAAGAGCTACGCATTGGAAAATTTAGGGCTATGTCGTGTAGATGATGGCCTAACAGGAGGCTTTAAAATTTTCTTTCTAGTGTCCTTCGTTTGGGAGAAAAATGCAAAGGTACAAGACAGCTTTTCCTTGCCAATATCTCTATTTTGCAAAGAGCTACGCATTGGAAAATTAAGGGCTATGTCGTGTAGATGATGGCCTAACAGGAGGCTTTAAAATTTTCTTTCTAGTGTCCTTCGTTTGGGAGAAAAATGCAAAGGTACAAGACAGCTTGTCCTTGCCAATATCTCTCTTTTGCAAAGAGCTACGCATTGGAAAATTCAGGGATATGTCGTGTAGATGATGGCCTAACAGGAGGCTTTAAAATTTTCTTTCTAGTGACCTTCGTTTGGGAGAAAAATGCAATGGTACAAGACAGCTTTTCCTTGCCAATATCTCTCTTTTGCAAAGAGCTGCGCATTGGAAAATTCAGGGCTATGTCGTGTAGATGATGGCCTAACAGGAGGCTTTAAAATTTTCTTTCTAGTGTCCTTCGTTTGGGAGAAAAATGCAAAGGAACAAGACAGCTTTTCCTTGCCAATATCTCTCGTTTGCAAAGAGCTGCGCATTGGAAAATTCAGGGCTATGTCGTGTAGATGATGGCCTAACAGGAGGCTTTAAAATTTTCTTTCTAGTGTCCTTCGTTTGGGAGAAAAATGCAAAGGTACAAGACAGCTTTTCCTTGCCAATATCTCTCTTTTGCAAAGAGCTACGCATTGGAAAATTCAGGGCTATGTCGTGTAGATGATGGCTTAACAGGAGGCTTTAAAATTTTCATTCTAAAGACCTTCGTTTGGGAGAAAAATGCAAAGGTACAAGACAGCTTTTCCTTGCCAATATCTCTCTTTTGCAAAGAGCAGCGCATTGGAAAATTCAGGGCTATATCGTGTAGATGATGGCCTAACAGGAGGCTTTAAAATTTTAATTCTAGTGTCCTTCGTTTGGGAGAAAAATGCAAAGGTACAAGACAGCTTTTCCTTGCCAATATCTCTCTTTTGCAAAGAGCTGCGCATTGGAAAATTCATGGCTATGCCGTGTAGATGATGGTCTAACAGGAGGCTTTAAAATTTTCTTTCTAGTGTCCTTCGTTTGGGAGAAAAATGCAATGGTACAAGACAGCTTTACCTTGCCAATATCTCTCTTTTGCAAAGAGCTGCGCATTGGAAAATTCAGGGCTATGTCGTGTAGATGATGGCCTAACGGGAGGCTTTAACATTTTCTTTCTAGTGTCCTTCGTTTGGGAGAAAAATGCAAAGGTACAAGACAGCTTTTCCTTGCCAATATCTCTCTTTTGCAAAGAGCTGCGCATTGGAAAATTCAGGGCTATGTCGTGTAGATGATGGCATAACAGGAGGCTTTAAAATTTAAATTCTAGTGTCCTTCGTTTGGGAGAAAAATGCAAAGGTACAAGACAGCTTTTCCTTGCCAATATATCTCTTTTGCAAAGAGCTGCGCATTGGAAAATTCAGGTCTATGTCGTGTAGATGATGGCCTAACAGGAGGCTTTAAAATTTTCTTTCTAGTGTCCTTCGTTTGGGAGAAAAATGCAATGGTACAAGACAGCTTTTCCTTGCCAATATCTCTCTTTTGCAAAGAGCTGCGCATTGGAAAATTCAGGGCTATTTCGTGTAGATGATGGCCTAACAGGAGGCTTTAAAATTTTCTTTCTAGTGTCCTTCGTTTGGGAGAAAAATGCAAAGGTACAAGACAGCTTTTCCTTGCCAATATCTCTCTTTTGCAAAGAGCTACGCATTGGAAAATTCAGGGCTATGTCGTGTAGATGATGGCCTAACAGGAGGCTTTAAAATTTTCTTTCTAGTGACCTTCGTTTGGGAGAAAAATGCAAAGGTACAAGACAGCTTTTCCTTGCCAATATCTCTCTTTTGCAAAGAGCTGCGCATTGGAAAATTCAGGGCTATTTCGTGTAGATGATGGCCTAACAGGAGGCTTTAAAATTTTCTTTCTAGTGACCTTCGTTTGGGAGAAAAATGCAAAGGTACAAGACAGCTTTTCCTTGCCAATATCTCTCTTTTGCAAAGAACTGCGCATTGGAAAATTCAGGGCTATGTCGTGTAGATGATGGCCTAACAGGAGGCTTTAAAATTTTCTTTCTAGTGTCCTTCGTTTGGGAGAAAAATGCAATGGTACAAGACAGCTTTTCCTTGCCAATATCTCTCTTTTGCAAAGAGCTACGCATTGGAAAATTCAGGGCTATGTCGTGTAGATGATGGCCTAACAGGAGGCTTTAAAATTTTCTTTCTAGTGACCTTCGTTTGGGAGAAAAATGCAAAGGTACAAGACAGCTTTTCCTTGCCAATATCTCTCTTTTGCAAAGAGCTGCGCATTGGAAAATTCAGGGCTATGTCGTGTAGATGATGGCCTAACAGGAGGCTTTAAAATTTTCTTTCTAGTGACCTTCGTTTGGGAGAAAAATGCAAAGGTACAAGACAGCTTTTCCTTGCCAATATCTCTCTTTTACAAAGAGCTACGCATTGGAAAATTCAGGGCTATGTCGTGTAGATGATGGCCTAACAGGAGGCTTTAAAATTTTCTTTCTAGTGTCCTTCGTTTGGGAGAAAAATGCAAAGGTACAAGACAGCTTTTCCTTGCCAATATCTCTCTTTTGCAAAGAGCTACGCATTGGAAAATTCAGGGCTATGTCGTGTAGATGATGGCCTAACAGGAGGCTTTAAAATTTTCTTTCTAGTGACCTTCGTTTGGGAGAAAAATGCAAAGGTACAAGACAGCTTTTCCTTGCCAATATCTCACTTTTGCAAAGAGCTGCGCATTGGAAAATTCAGGGCTATGTCGTGTAGATGATGGCCTAACAGGAGGCTTTAAAATTTTCTTTCTAGTGACCTTCGTTTGGGAGAAAAATGCAAAGGTACAAGACAGCTTTTCCTTGCCAATATCTCTCTTTTGCAAAGAGCTGCGCATTGGAAAATTCAGGGCTATGTCGTGTAGATGATGGCCTAACAGGAGGCTTTAAAATTTTCTTTCTAGTGTCCTTCGTTTGGGAGAAAAATGCAATGGTACAAGACAGCTTTTCCTTGCCAATATCTCTCTTTTGCAAAGAGCTACGCATTGGAAAATTCAGGGCTATGTCGTGTAGATGATGGCCTAACAGGAGGCTTTAAAATTTTCTTTCTAGTGTCCTTCGTTTGGGAGAAAAATGCAATGGTACAAGACAGCTTTTCCTTGACAATATCTCTCTTTTGCAAAGAGCTACGCATTGGAAAATTCAGGGCTATGTCGTGTCGATGATGGCCTAACAGGAGGCTTTAACATTTTCTTTCTAGTGACCTTCGTTTGGGAGAAAAATGCAAAGGTACAAGACAGCTTTTCCTTGCCAATATCTCTCTTTTGCAAAGAGCTGCGCATTGGAAAATTCAGGGCTATGTCGTGTAGATGATGGCCTAACAGGAGGCTTTAAAATTTTCTTTCTAGTGTCCTTCGTTTGGGAGAAAAATGCAATGGTACAAGAAAGCTTTTCCTTGCCAATATCTCTCTTTTGCAAAGAGCTGCGCATTGGAAAATTCAGGGCTATGTCGTGTAGATGATGGCCTAACAGGAGGCTTTAAAATTTTCTTTCTAGTGTCCTTCGTTTGGGAGAAAAATGCAAAGGTACAAGACAGCTTTTCCTTGCCAATATCTCTCTTTTGTAAAGAGCTACGCATTGGAAAATTCAGGACTATGTCGTGTAGATGATGGCCTAACAGGAGGCTTTAAAATTTTCTTTCTAGTGACCTTCGTTTGGGAGAAAAATGCAAAGGTACCTGACAGCTTTTCCTTGCCAATATCTCTCTTTTGCAAAGAGCTGCGCATTGGAAAATTCAGGGCTATGTCGTGTAGATGATGGCATAACAGGAGGCTTTAAAATTTTAATTCTAGTGTCCTTCGTTTGGGAGAAAAATTCAAAGGTACAAGACAGCTTTTCCTTGCCAATATCTCTCTTTTGCAAAGAGCTACGCATTGGAAAATTCAGGGCTATGTCGTGTAGATGATGGCCTAACAGGAGGCTTTAAAATTTTCTTTCTAGTGACCTTCGTTTGGGAGAAAAATGCAAAGGTACAAGACAGCTTTTCCTTGCCAATATCTTTCTTTTGCAAAGAGCTGCGCATTGGAAAATTCAGGGCTATGTCGTGTAGATGATGGCCTAACAGGAGGCTTTAAAATTTTCTTTCTAGTGTCCTTCGTTTGGGAGAAAAATGCAATGGTACAAGAAAGCTTTTCCTTGCCAATATCTCTCTTTTGCAAAGAGCTGCGCATTGGAAAATTCAGGGCTATGTCGTGTAGATGATGGCCTAACAGGAGGCTTTAAAATTTTCTTTCTAGTGTCCTTCGTTTGGGAGAAAAATGCAAAGGTACCTGACAGCTTTTCCTTGCCAATATCTCTCTTTTGCAAAGAGCTGCGCATTGGAAAATTCAGGGCTATGTCGTGTAGATGATGGCATAACAGGAGGCTTTAAAATTTTCTTTCTAGTGTCCTTCGTTTGGGAGAAAAATGCAAAGGTACAAGACAGCTTTTCCTTGCCAATATCTCTCTTTTGCAAAGAGCTGCGCATTGGAAAATTCAGGGCTATGTCGTGTAGATGATGGCCTAACAGGAGGCTTTAAAATTTTCTTTCGAGTGTCCTTCGTTTGGGAGAAAAATGCAATGGTACAAGACAGCTTTTCCTTGCCAATATCTCTCTTTTGCAAAGAGCTGCGCATTGGAAAATTCAGGGCTATTTCGTGTAGATGATGGCCTAACAGGAGGCTTTAAAATTTTCTTTCTAGTGTCCTTCGTTTGGGAGAAAAATGCAAAGGTACAAGACAGCTTTTCCTTGCCAATATCTCTCTTTTGCAAAGAGCTACGCATTGGAAAATTCAGGGCTATGTCATGTAGATGATGGCCTAACAGGAGGCTTTAAAATTTTCTTTCTAGTGACCTTCGTTTGGGAGAAAAATGCAAAGGTACAAGAAAGCTTTTCCATGCCAATATCTCTCTTTTGCAAAGAGTTGCGCATTGGAAAATTCAGGGCTATTTCGTGTAGATGATGGCCTAACAGGAGGCTTTAAAATTTTCTTTCTAGTGTCCTTCGTTTGGGAGAAAAATGCAAAGGTACAAGACAGCTTTTCCTTGCCAATATCTCTCTTTTGCAAAGAGCTACGCATTGGAAAATTCAGGGCTATGTCATGTAGATGATGGCCTAACAGGAGGCTTTAAAATTTTAATTCTAGTGTCCTTCGTTTGGGAGAAAAATGCAAAGGTACAAGATAGCTTTTCCTTGCCAATATCTCTCTTTTACAAAGAGCTACGCATTGGAAAATTCAGGGCTATGTCGTGTAGATGATGGCCTAACAGGAGGCTTTAAAATTTTCTTTCTAGTGTCCTTCGTTTGGGAGAAAAATGCAATGGTACAAGACAGCTTTTCCTTGCCAATATTTCTCTTTTGCAAAGAGCTACGCATTGGAAAATTCAGGGCTATGTCATGTAGATGATGGCCTAACAGGAGGCTTTAAAATTTTCTTTCTAGTGACCTTCGTTTGGGAGAAAAATGCAAAGGTACTAGACAGCTTTTCCTTGCCAATATCTCTCTTTTGCAAAGAGCTGCGCATTGGAAAATTCAGGGCTATGTCGTGTAGATGATGGCCTAACAGGAGGCTTTAAAATTTTCTTTCTAGTGTCCTTCGTTTGGGAGAAAAATGCAATGGTACAAGACAGCTTTTCCTTGCCAATATCTCTCTTTTGCAAAGAGCTGCGCATTGGAAAATTCAGGGCTATTTCGTGTAGATGATGGCCTAACAGGAGGCTTTAAAATTTTAATTCTAGTGTCCTTCGTTTTTGGAGAAAAATGCAAAGGTACTAGACATTTTTTCCTTGCCAATATCTCTCTTTTGCAAAGAGCTGCGCATTGGAAAATTCAGGGCTATGTCGTGTATATGATGGCCTAACAGGAGGCTTTAAAAATTTTCTTTCTAGTGACCTTCGTTTGGGAGAAAAATGCAATGGTACAAGACAGCTTTTCCTTGCCAATATCTCTCTTTTGCAAAGAGCTGCGCATTGGAAAATTCAGGGCTATGTCGTGTAGATGATGGCCTAACAGGAGGCTTTAAAATTTTAATTCTAGTGTCCTTCGTTTGGGAGAAAAATGCAAAGGTACAAGACAGCTTTTCCTTGCCAATATCTCTCTTTTGCAAAGAGCTACGCATTGGAAAATTCAGGGCTATGTCGTGTAGAGGATGGCCTAACAGGAGGCTTTAAAATTTTAATTCTAGTGTCCTTCGTTTGGGAGAAAAATGCAAAGGTACAAGACAGCTTTTCCTTGCCAATATCTCTCTTTTGCAAAGAGCTGCGCATTGGAAAATTCAGGGCTATGTCGTGTAGATGATGGCCTAACAGGAGGCTTTAAAATTTTCTTTCTAGTGTCCTTCGTTTGGGAGAAAAATGCAATGGTACAAGACAGCTTTTCCTTGCCAATATCTCTCTTTTGCAAAGAGCTACGCATTGGAAAATTCAGGGCTATGTCGTGTAGATGATGGCCTAACAGGAGGCTTTAAAATTTTAATTCTAGTGTCCTTCGTTTGGGAGAAAAATGCAAAGGTACAAGACAGCTTTTCCTTGCCAATATCTCTCTTTTGCAAAGAGCTACGCATTGGAAAATTCAGGGCTATGTCGTGTAGATGATGGCCTAACAGGAGGCTTTAAAATTTTAATTCTAGTGTCCTTCGTTTGGGAGAAAAATGCAAAGGTACAAGATAGCTTTTCCTTGCCAATATCTCTCTTTTGCAAAGAGCTGCGCATTGGAAAATTCAGGGCTATGTCGTGTAGATGATGGCCTAACAGGAGGCTTTAAAATTTTCTTTCTAGTGACCTTCGTTTGGGAGAAAAATGCAAAGGTACAAGACAGCTTTTCCTTGCCAATATCTCACTTTTGCAAAGAGCTGCGCATTGGAAAATTCAGGGCTATGTCGTGTAGATGATGGCCTAACAGGAGGCTTTAAAATTTTCTTTCTAGTGACCTTCGTTTGGGAGAAAAATGCAAAGGTACAAGACAGCTTTTCCTTGCCAATATCTCTCTTTTGCAAAGAGCTGCGCATTGGAAAATTCAGGGCTATGTCGTGTAGATGATGGCCTAACAGGAGGCTTTAAAATTTTCTTTCTAGTGTCCTTCGTTTGGGAGAAAAATGCAATGGTACAAGACAGCTTTTCCTTGCCAATATCTCTCTTTTGCAAAGAGCTACGCATTGGAAAATTCAGGGCTATGTCGTGTAGATGATGGCCTAACAGGAGGCTTTAAAATTTTCTTTCTAGTGTCCTTCGTTTGGGAGAAAAATGCAATGGTACAAGACAGCTTTTCCTTGCCAATATCTCTCTTTTGCAAAGAGCTACGCATTGGAAAATTCAGGGCTATGTCGTGTAGATGATGGCCTAACAGGAGGCTTTAACATTTTCTTTCTAGTGACCTTCGTTTGGGAGAAAAATGCAAAGGTACAAGACAGCTTTTCCTTGCCAATATCTCTCTTTTGCAAAGAGCTGCGCATTGGAAAATTCAGGGCTATGTCGTGTAGATGATGGCCTAACAGGAGGCTTTAAAATTTTCTTTCTAGTGTCCTTCGTTTGGGAGAAAAATGCAATGGTACAAGAAAGCTTTTCCTTGCCAATATCTCTCTTTTGCAAAGAGCTGCGCATTGGAAAATTCAGGGCTATGTCGTGTAGATGATGGCCTAACAGGAGGCTTTAAAATTTTCTTTCTAGTGTCCTTCGTTTGGGAGAAAAATGCAAAGGTACAAGACAGCTTTTCCTTGCCAATATCTCTCTTTTGTAAAGAGCTACGCATTGGAAAATTCAGGACTATGTCGTGTAGATGATGGCCTAACAGGAGGCTTTAAAATTTTCTTTCTAGTGACCTTCGTTTGGGAGAAAAATGCAAAGGTACCTGACAGCTTTTCCTTGCCAATATCTCTCTTTTGCAAAGAGCTGCGCATTGGAAAATTCAGGGCTATGTCGTGTAGATGATGGCATAACAGGAGGCTTTAAAATTTTAATTCTAGTGTCCTTCGTTTGGGAGAAAAATTCAAAGGTACAAGACAGCTTTTCCTTGCCAATATCTCTCTTTTGCAAAGAGCTACGCATTGGAAAATTCTGGGCTATGTCGTGTAGATGATGGCCTAACAGGAGGCTTTAAAATTTTCTTTCTAGTGACCTTCGTTTGGGAGAAAAATGCAAAGGTACAAGACAGCTTTTCCTTGCCAATATCTTTCTTTTGCAAAGAGCTGCGCATTGGAAAATTCAGGGCTATGTCGTGTAGATGATGACCTAACAGGAGGCTTTAAAATTTTCTTTCTAGTGTCCTTCGTTTGGGAGAAAAATGCAATGGTACAAGAAAGCTTTTCCTTGCCAATATCTCTCTTTTGCAAAGAGCTGCGCATTGGAAAATTCAGGGCTATGTCGTGTAGATGATGGCCTAACAGGAGGCTTTAAAATTTTCTTTCTAGTGTCCTTCGTTTGGGAGAAAAATGCAAAGGTACTAGACAGCTTTTCCTTGCCAATATCTCTCTTTTGTAAAGAGCTACGCATTGGAAAATTCAGGACTATGTCGTGTAGATGATGGCCTAACAGTAGGCTTTAAAATTTTCTTTCTAGTGACCTTCGTTTGGGAGAAAAATGCAAAGGTACCTGACAGCTTTTCCTTGCCAATATCTCTCTTTTGCAAAGAGCTGCGCATTGGAAAATTCAGGGCTATGTCGTGTAGATGATGGCATAACAGGAGGCTTTAAAATTTTAATTCTAGTGTCCTTCGTTTGGGAGAAAAATGCAAAGGTACAAGACAGCTTTTCCTTGCCAATATCTCTCTTTTGCAAAGAGCTGCGCATTGGAAAATTCAGGGCTATGTCGTGTAGATGATGGCCTAACAGGAGGCTTTAAAATTTTCTTTCTAGTGTCCTTCGTTTGGGAGAAAAATGCAATGGTACAAGACAGCTTTTCCTTGCCAATATCTCTCTTTTGCAAAGAGCTGCGCATTGGAAAATTCAGGGCTATTTCGTGTAGATGATGGCCTAACAGGAGGCTTTAAAATTTTCTTTCTAGTGTCCTTCGTTTGGGAGAAAAATGCAAAGGTACAAGACAGCTTTTCCTTGCCAATATCTCTCTTTTGCAAAGAGCTACGCATTGGAAAATTCAGGGCTATGTCATGTAGATGATGGCCTAACAGGAGGCTTTAAAATTTTAATTCTAGTGTCCTTCGTTTGGGAGAAAAATGCAAAGGTACAAGACAGCTTTTCCTTGCCAATATCTCTCTTTTGCAAAGAGCTACGCATTGGAAAATTCAGGGCTATGTCGTGTAGATGATGGCCTAACAGGAGGCTTTAACATTTTCTTTCTAGTGACCTTCGTTTGGGAGAAAAATGCAAAGGTACAAGACAGCTTTTCCTTGCCAATATCTCTCTTTTGCAAAGAGCTGCGCATTGGAAAATTCAGGGCTATGTCGTGTAGATGATGGCCTAACAGGAGGCTTTAAAATTTTCTTTCTAGTGTCCTTCGTTTGGGAGAAAAATGCAATGGTACAAGAAAGCTTTTCCTTGCCAATATCTCTCTTTTGCAAAGAGCTGCGCATTGGAAAATTCAGGGCTATGTCGTGTAGATGATGGCCTAACAGGAGGCTTTAAAATTTTCTTTCTAGTGTCCTTCGTTTGGGAGAAAAATGCAAAGGTACAAGACAGCTTTTCCTTGCCAATATCTCTCTTTTGTAAAGAGCTACGCATTGGAAAATTCAGGACTATGTCGTGTAGATGATGGCCTAACAGGAGGCTTTAAAATTTTCTTTCTAGTGACCTTCGTTTGGGAGAAAAATGCAAAGGTACCTGACAGCTTTTCCTTGCCAATATCTCTCTTTTGCAAAGAGCTGCGCATTGGAAAATTCAGGGCTATGTCGTGTAGATGATGGCATAACAGGAGGCTTTAAAATTTTAATTCTAGTGTCCTTCGTTTGGGAGAAAAATTCAAAGGTACAAGACAGCTTTTCCTTGCCAATATCTCTCTTTTGCAAAGAGCTACGCATTGGAAAATTCAGGGCTATGTCGTGTAGATGATGGCCTAACAGGAGGCTTTAAAATTTTCTTTCTAGTGACCTTCGTTTGGGAGAAAAATGCAAAGGTACAAGACAGCTTTTCCTTGCCAATATCTTTCTTTTGCAAAGAGCTGCGCATTGGAAAATTCAGGGCTATGTCGTGTAGATGATGACCTAACAGGAGGCTTTAAAATTTTCTTTCTAGTGTCCTTCGTTTGGGAGAAAAATGCAATGGTACAAGAAAGCTTTTCCTTGCCAATATCTCTCTTTTGCAAAGAGCTGCGCATTGGAAAATTCAGGGCTATGTCGTGTAGATGATGGCCTAACAGGAGGCTTTAAAATTTTCTTTCTAGTGTCCTTCGTTTGGGAGAAAAATGCAAAGGTACTAGACAGCTTTTCCTTGCCAATATCTCTCTTTTGTAAAGAGCTACGCATTGGAAAATTCAGGACTATGTCGTGTAGATGATGGCCTAACAGTAGGCTTTAAAATTTTCTTTCTAGTGACCTTCGTTTGGGAGAAAAATGCAAAGGTACCTGACAGCTTTTCCTTGCCAATATCTCTCTTTTGCAAAGAGCTGCGCATTGGAAAATTCAGGGCTATGTCGTGTAGATGATGGCATAACAGGAGGCTTTAAAATTTTAATTCTAGTGTCCTTCGTTTGGGAGAAAAATGCAAAGGTACAAGACAGCTTTTCCTTGCCAATATCTCTCTTTTGCAAAGAGCTGCGCATTGGAAAATTCAGGGCTATGTCGTGTAGATGATGGCCTAACAGGAGGCTTTAAAATTTTCTTTCTAGTGTCCTTCGTTTGGGAGAAAAATGCAATGGTACAAGACAGCTTTTCCTTGCCAATATCTCTCTTTTGCAAAGAGCTGCGCATTGGAAAATTCAGGGCTATTTCGTGTAGATGATGGCCTAACAGGAGGCTTTAAAATTTTCTTTCTAGTGTCCTTCGTTTGGGAGAAAAATGCAAAGGTACAAGACAGCTTTTCCTTGCCAATATCTCTCTTTTGCAAAGAGCTACGCATTGGAAAATTCAGGGCTATGTCATGTAGATGATGGCCTAACAGGAGGCTTTAAAATTTTAATTCTAGTGTCCTTCGTTTGGGAGAAAAATGCAAAGGTACAAGACAGCTTTTCCTTGCCAATATCTCTCTTTTGCAAAGAGCTACGCATTGGAAAATTCAGGGCTATGTCGTGTAGATGATGACCTAACAGGAGGCTTTAAAATTTTCTTTCTAGTGTCCTTCGTTTGGGAGAAAAATGCAATGGTACAAGAAAGCTTTTCCTTGCCAATATCTCTCTTTTGCAAAGAGCTGCGCATTGGAAAATTCAGGGCTATGTCGTGTAGATGATGGCCTAACAGGAGGCTTTAAAATTTTCTTTCTAGTGTCCTTCGTTTGGGAGAAAAATGCAAAGGTACTAGACAGCTTTTCCTTGCCAATATCTCTCTTTTGTAAAGAGCTACGCATTGGAAAATTCAGGACTATGTCGTGTAGATGATGGCCTAACAGTAGGCTTTAAAATTTTCTTTCTAGTGACCTTCGTTTGGGAGAAAAATGCAAAGGTACCTGACAGCTTTTCCTTGCCAATATCTCTCTTTTGCAAAGAGCTGCGCATTGGAAAATTCAGGGCTATGTCGTGTAGATGATGGCATAACAGGAGGCTTTAAAATTTTAATTCTAGTGTCCTTCGTTTGGGAGAAAAATGCAAAGGTACAAGACAGCTTTTCCTTGCCAATATCTCTCTTTTGCAAAGAGCTGCGCATTGGAAAATTCAGGGCTATGTCGTGTAGATGATGGCCTAACAGGAGGCTTTAAAATTTTCTTTCTAGTGTCCTTCGTTTGGGAGAAAAATGCAATGGTACAAGACAGCTTTTCCTTGCCAATATCTCTCTTTTGCAAAGAGCTGCGCATTGGAAAATTCAGGGCTATTTCGTGTAGATGATGGCCTAACAGGAGGCTTTAAAATTTTCTTTCTAGTGTCCTTCGTTTGGGAGAAAAATGCAAAGGTACAAGACAGCTTTTCCTTGCCAATATCTCTCTTTTGCAAAGAGCTACGCATTGGAAAATTCAGGGCTATGTCATGTAGATGATGGCCTAACAGGAGGCTTTAAAATTTTAATTCTAGTGTCCTTCGTTTGGGAGAAAAATGCAAAGGTACAAGACAGCTTTTCCTTGCCAATATCTCTCTTTTGCAAAGAGCTACGCATTGGAAAATTCAGGGCTATGTCGTGTAGATGATGGCCTAACAGGAGGCTTTAACATTTTCTTTCTAGTGACCTTCGTTTGGGAGAAAAATGCAAAGGTACAAGACAGCTTTTCCTTGCCAATATCTCTCTTTTGCAAAGAGCTGCGCATTGGAAAATTCAGGGCTATGTCGTGTAGATGATGGCCTAACAGGAGGCTTTAAAATTTTCTTTCTAGTGTCCTTCGTTTGGGAGAAAAATGCAATGGTACAAGAAAGCTTTTCCTTGCCAATATCTCTCTTTTGCAAAGAGCTGCGCATTGGAAAATTCAGGGCTATGTCGTGTAGATGATGGCCTAACAGGAGGCTTTAAAATTTTCTTTCTAGTGTCCTTCGTTTGGGAGAAAAATGCAAAGGTACAAGACAGCTTTTCCTTGCCAATATCTCTCTTTTGTAAAGAGCTACGCATTGGAAAATTCAGGACTATGTCGTGTAGATGATGGCCTAACAGGAGGCTTTAAAATTTTCTTTCTAGTGACCTTCGTTTGGGAGAAAAATGCAAAGGTACCTGACAGCTTTTCCTTGCCAATATCTCTCTTTTGCAAAGAGCTGCGCATTGGAAAATTCAGGGCTATGTCGTGTAGATGATGGCATAACAGGAGGCTTTAAAATTTTAATTCTAGTGTCCTTCGTTTGGGAGAAAAATTCAAAGGTACAAGACAGCTTTTCCTTGCCAATATCTCTCTTTTGCAAAGAGCTACGCATTGGAAAATTCAGGGCTATGTCGTGTAGATGATGGCCTAACAGGAGGCTTTAAAATTTTCTTTCTAGTGACCTTCGTTTGGGAGAAAAATGCAAAGGTACAAGACAGCTTTTCCTTGCCAATATCTTTCTTTTGCAAAGAGCTGCGCATTGGAAAATTCAGGGCTATGTCGTGTAGATGATGACCTAACAGGAGGCTTTAAAATTTTCTTTCTAGTGTCCTTCGTTTGGGAGAAAAATGCAATGGTACAAGAAAGCTTTTCCTTGCCAATATCTCTCTTTTGCAAAGAGCTGCGCATTGGAAAATTCAGGGCTATGTCGTGTAGATGATGGCCTAACAGGAGGCTTTAAAATTTTCTTTCTAGTGTCCTTCGTTTGGGAGAAAAATGCAAAGGTACTAGACAGCTTTTCCTTGCCAATATCTCTCTTTTGTAAAGAGCTACGCATTGGAAAATTCAGGACTATGTCGTGTAGATGATGGCCTAACAGTAGGCTTTAAAATTTTCTTTCTAGTGACCTTCGTTTGGGAGAAAAATGCAAAGGTACCTGACAGCTTTTCCTTGCCAATATCTCTCTTTTGCAAAGAGCTGCGCATTGGAAAATTCAGGGCTATGTCGTGTAGATGATGGCATAACAGGAGGCTTTAAAATTTTAATTCTAGTGTCCTTCGTTTGGGAGAAAAATGCAAAGGTACAAGACAGCTTTTCCTTGCCAATATCTCTCTTTTGCAAAGAGCTGCGCATTGGAAAATTCAGGGCTATGTCGTGTAGATGATGGCCTAACAGGAGGCTTTAAAATTTTCTTTCTAGTGTCCTTCGTTTGGGAGAAAAATGCAATGGTACAAGACAGCTTTTCCTTGCCAATATCTCTCTTTTGCAAAGAGCTGCGCATTGGAAAATTCAGGGCTATTTCGTGTAGATGATGGCCTAACAGGAGGCTTTAAAATTTTCTTTCTAGTGTCCTTCGTTTGGGAGAAAAATGCAAAGGTACAAGACAGCTTTTCCTTGCCAATATCTCTCTTTTGAAAAGAGCTACGCATTGGAAAATTCAGGGCTATGTCATGTAGATGATGGCCTAACAGGAGGCTTTAAAATTTTCTTTCTAGTGACCTTCGTTTGGGAGAAAAATGCAAAGGTACAAGAAAGCTTTTCCATGCCAATATCTCTCTTTTGCAAAGAGTTGCGCATTGGAAAATTCAGGGCTATTTCGTGTAGATGATGGCCTAACAGGAGGCTTTAAAATTTTCTTTCTAGTGTCCTTCGTTTGGGAGAAAAATGCAAAGGTACAAGACAGCTTTTCCTTGCCAATATCTCTCTTTTGCAAAGAGCTACGCATTGGAAAATTCAGGGCTATGTCATGTAGATGATGGCCTAACAGGAGGCTTTAAAATTTTAATTCTAGTGTCCTTCGTTTGGGAGAAAAATGCAAAGGTACAAGATAGCTTTTCCTTGCCAATATCTCTCTTTTACAAAGAGCTACGCATTGGAAAATTCAGGGCTATGTCGTGTAGATGATGGCCTAACAGGAGGCTTTAAAATTTTCTTTCTAGTGTCCTTCGTTTGGGAGAAAAATGCAATGGTACAAGACAGCTTTTCCTTGCCAATATTTCTCTTTTGCAAAGAGCTACGCATTGGAAAATTCAGGGCTATGTCATGTAGATGATGGCCTAACAGGAGGCTTTAAAATTTTCTTTCTAGTGACCTTCGTTTGGGAGAAAAATGCAAAGGTACTAGACAGCTTTTCCTTGCCAATATCTCTCTTTTGCAAAGAGCTGCGCATTGGAAAATTCAGGGCTATGTCGTGTAGATGATGGCCTAACAGGAGGCTTTAAAATTTTCTTTCTAGTGTCCTTCGTTTGGGAGAAAAATGCAATGGTACAAGACAGCTTTTCCTTGCCAATATCTCTCTTTTGCAAAGAGCTGCGCATTGGAAAATTCAGGGCTATTTCGTGTAGATGATGGCCTAACAGGAGGCTTTAAAATTTTAATTCTAGTGTCCTTCGTTTTTGGAGAAAAATGCAAAGGTACTAGACAGCTTTTCCTTGCCAATATCTCTCTTTTGCAAAGAGCTGCGCATTGGAAAATTCAGGGCTATGTCGTGTATATGATGGCCTAACAGGAGGCTTTAAAAATTTTCTTTCTAGTGACCTTCGTTTGGGAGAAAAATGCAATGGTACAAGACAGCTTTTCCTTGCCAATATCTCTCTTTTGCAAAGAGCTGCGCATTGGAAAATTCAGGGCTATGTCGTGTAGATGATGGCCTAACAGGAGGCTTTAAAATTTTAATTATAGTGTCCTTCGTTTGGGAGAAAAATGCAAAGGTACAAGACAGCTTTTCCTTGCCAATATCTCTCTTTTGCAAAGAGCTACGCATTGGAAAATTCAGGGCTATGTCGTGTAGAGGATGGCCTAACAGGAGGCTTTAAAATTTTAATTCTAGTGTCCTTCGTTTGGGAGAAAAATGCAAAGGTACAAGACAGCTTTTCCTTGCCAATATCTCTCTTTTGCAAAGAGCTGCGCATTGGAAAATTCAGGGCTATGTCGTGTAGATGATGGCCTAACAGGAGGCTTTAAAATTTTCTTTCTAGTGTCCTTCGTTTGGGAGAAAAATGCAATGGTACAAGACAGCTTTTCCTTGCCAATATCTCTCTTTTGCAAAGAGCTACGCATTGGAAAATTCAGGGCTATGTCGTGTAGATGATGGCCTAACAGGAGGCTTTAAAATTTTAATTCTAGTGTCCTTCGTTTGGGAGAAAAATGCAAAGGTACAAGACAGCTTTTCCTTGCCAATATCTCTCTTTTGCAAAGAGCTACGCATTGGAAAATTCAGGGCTATGTCGTGTAGATGATGGCCTAACAGGAGGCTTTAAAATTTTAATTCTAGTGTCCTTCGTTTGGGAGAAAAATGCAAAGGTACAAGATAGCTTTTCCTTGCCAATATCTCTCTTTTGCAAAGAGCTGCGCATTGGAAAATTCAGGGCTATGTCGTGTAGATGATGGCCTAACAGGAGGCTTTAAAATTTTCTTTCTAGTGTCCTTCGTTTGGGAGAAAAATGCAATGGTACAAGACAGCTTTTCCTTGCCAATATCTCTCTTTTGCAAAGAGCTACGCATTGGAAAATTCAGGGCTATGTCGTGTAGATGATGGCCTAACAGGAGGCTTTAAAATTTTCTTTCTAGTGACCTTCGTTTGGGAGAAAAATGCAAAGGTACAAGACAGCTTTTCCTTGCCAATATCTCTCTTTTGCAAAGAGCTGCGCATTGGAAAATTCAGGGCTATGTCGTGTAGATGATGGCCTAACAGGAGGCTTTAAATTTTTCTTTCTAGTGTCCTTCGTTTGGGAGAAAAATGCAATGGTACAAGACAGCTTTTCCTTGCCAATATCTCTCTTTTGCAAAGAGCTGCGCATTGGAAAATTCAGGGCTATTTCGTGTAGATGATGGCCTAACAGGAGGCTATAAAATTTTCTTTCTAGTGTCCTTCTTTTGGGAGAAAAATGCAATGGTACAAGACAGCTTTTCCTTGCCAATATCTCTCTTTTGCAAAGAGCTGCGCATTGGAAAATTCAGGGCTATGTCGTGTAGATGATGGCCTAACAGGAGGCTTTAAAATTTTCTTTCTAGTGTCCTTCGTTTGGGAGAAAAATGCAATGGTACAAGACAGCTTTTCCTTGCCAATATCTCTCTTTTGCAAAGAGCTACGCATTGGAAAATTCAGGGCTATGTCGTGTAGATGATGGCCTAACAGGAGGCTTTAAAATTTTCTTTCTAGTGACCTTCGTTTGGGAGAAAAATGCAAAGGTACAAGACAGCTTTTCCTTGCCAATATCTCTCTTTTGCAAAGAGCTGCGCATTGGAAAATTCAGGGCTATGTCGTGTAGATGATGGCCTAACAGGAGGCTTTAAAATTTTCTTTCTAGTGTCCTTCGTTTGGGAGAAAAATGCAATGGTACAAGACAGCTTTTCCTTGCCAATATCTCTCTTTTGCAAAGAGCTACGCATTGGAAAATTCAGGGCTATGTCGTGTAGATGATGGCCTAACAGGAGGCTTTAAAATTTTCTTTCTAGTGTCCTTCGTTTGGGAGAAAAATGCAATGGTACAAGACAGCTTTTCCTTGCCAATATCTCTCTTTTGCAAAGAGCTACGCATTGGAAAATTCAGGGCTATGTCGTGTAGATGATGGCCTAACAGGAGGCTTTAAAATTTTCTTTCTAGTGACCTTCGTTTGGGAGAAAAATGCAAAGGTACAAGACAGCTTTTCCTTGCCAATATCTCTCTTTTGCAAAGAGCTGCGCATTGGAAAATTCAGGGCTATGTCGTGTAGATGATGGCCTAACAGGAGGCTTTAAAATTTTCTTTCTAGTGTCCTTCGTTTGGGAGAAAAATGCAATGGTACAAGACAGCTTTTCCTTGCCAATATCTCTCTTTTGCAAAGAGCTACGCATTGGAAAATTCAGGGCTATGTCGTGTAGATGATGGCCTAACAGGAGGCTTTAAAATTTTCTTTCTAGTGTCCTTCGTTTGGGAGAAAAATGCAATGGTACAAGACAGCTTTTCCTTGCCAATATCTCTCTTTTGCAAAGAGCTACGCATTGGAAAATTCAGGGCTATGTCGTGTAGATGATGGCCTAACAGGAGGCTTTAACATTTTCTTTCTAGTGACCTTCGTTTGGGAGAAAAATGCAAAGGTACAAGACAGCTTTTCCTTGCCAATATCTCTCTTTTGCAAAGAGCTGCGCATTGGAAAATTCAGGGCTATGTCGTGTAGATGATGGCCTAATAGGAGGCTTTAAAATTTTCTTTCTAGTGTCCTTCGTTTGGGAGAAAAATGCAATGGTACAAGAAAGCTTTTCCTTGCCAATATCTCTCTTTTGCAAAGAGCTGCGCATTGGAAAATTCAGGGCTATGTCGTGTAGATGATGGCCTAACAGGAGGCTTTAAAATTTTCTTTCTAGTGTCCTTCGTTTGGGAGAAAAATGCAAAGGTACAAGACAGCTTTTCCTTGCCAATATCTCTCTTTTGTAAAGAGCTACGCATTGGAAAATTCAGGACTATGTCGTGTAGATGATGGCCTAACAGGAGGCTTTAAAATTTTCTTTCTAGTGACCTTCGTTTGGGAGAAAAATGCAAAGGTACCTGACAGCTTTTCCTTGCCAATATCTCTCTTTTGCAAAGAGCTGCGCATTGGAAAATTCAGGGCTATGTCGTGTAGATGATGGCATAACAGGAGGCTTTAAAATTTTAATTCTAGTGTCCTTCGTTTGGGAGAAAAATTCAAAGGTACAAGACAGCTTTTCCTTGCCAATATCTCTCTTTTGCAAAGAGCTACGCATTGGAAAATTCAGGGCTATGTCGTGTAGATGATGGCCTAACAGGAGGCTTTAAAATTTTCTTTCTAGTGACCTTCGTTTGGGAGAAAAATGCAAAGGTACAAGACAGCTTTTCCTTGCCAATATCTTTCTTTTGCAAAGAGCTGCGCATTGGAAAATTCAGGGCTATGTCGTGTAGATGATGACCTAACAGGAGGCTTTAAAATTTTCTTTCTAGTGTCCTTCGTTTGGGAGAAAAATGCAATGGTACAAGAAAGCTTTTCCTTGCCAATATCTCTCTTTTGCAAAGAGCTGCGCATTGGAAAATTCAGGGCTATGTCGTGTAGATGATGGCCTAACAGGAGGCTTTAAAATTTTCTTTCTAGTGTCCTTCGTTTGGGAGAAAAATGCAAAGGTACTAGACAGCTTTTCCTTGCCAATATCTCTCTTTTGTAAAGAGCTACGCATTGGAAAATTCAGGACTATGTCGTGTAGATGATGGCCTAACAGTAGGCTTTAAAATTTTCTTTCTAGTGACCTTCGTTTGGGAGAAAAATGCAAAGGTACCTGACAGCTTTTCCTTGCCAATATCTCTCTTTTGCAAAGAGCTGCGCATTGGAAAATTCAGGGCTATGTCGTGTAGATGATGGCATAACAGGAGGCTTTAAAATTTTAATTCTAGTGTCCTTCGTTTGGGAGAAAAATGCAAAGGTACAAGACAGCTTTTCCTTGCCAATATCTCTCTTTTGCAAAGAGCTGCGCATTGGAAAATTCAGGGCTATGTCGTGTAGATGATGGCCTAACAGGAGGCTTTAAAATTTTCTTTCTAGTGTCCTTCGTTTGGGAGAAAAATGCAATGGTACAAGACAGCTTTTCCTTGCCAATATCTCTCTTTTGCAAAGAGCTGCGCATTGGAAAATTCAGGGCTATTTCGTGTAGATGATGGCCTAACAGGAGGCTTTAAAATTTTCTTTCTAGTGTCCTTCGTTTGGGAGAAAAATGCAAAGGTACAAGACAGCTTTTCCTTGCCAATATCTCTCTTTTGCAAAGAGCTACGCATTGGAAAATTCAGGGCTATGTCATGTAGATGATGGCCTAACAGGAGGCTTTAAAATTTTCTTTCTAGTGACCTTCGTTTGGGAGAAAAATGCAAAGGTACAAGAAAGCTTTTCCATGCCAATATCTCTCTTTTGCAAAGAGTTGCGCATTGGAAAATTCAGGGCTATTTCGTGTAGATGATGGCCTAACAGGAGGCTTTAAAATTTTCTTTCTAGTGTCCTTCGTTTGGGAGAAAAATGCAAAGGTACAAGACAGCTTTTCCTTGCCAATATCTCTCTTTTGCAAAGAGCTACGCATTGGAAAATTCAGGGCTATGTCATGTAGATGATGGCCTAACAGGAGGCTTTAAAATTTTAATTCTAGTGTCCTTCGTTTGGGAGAAAAATGCAAAGGTACAAGATAGCTTTTCCTTGCCAATATCTCTCTTTTACAAAGAGCTACGCATTGGAAAATTCAGGGCTATGTCGTGTAGATGATGGCCTAACAGGAGGCTTTAAAATTTTCTTTCTAGTGTCCTTCGTTTGGGAGAAAAATGCAATGGTACAAGACAGCTTTTCCTTGCCAATATTTCTCTTTTGCAAAGAGCTACGCATTGGAAAATTCAGGGCTATGTCATGTAGATGATGGCCTAACAGGAGGCTTTAAAATTTTCTTTCTAGTGACCTTCGTTTGGGAGAAAAATGCAAAGGTACTAGACAGCTTTTCCTTGCCAATATCTCTCTTTTGCAAAGAGCTGCGCATTGGAAAATTCAGGGCTATGTCGTGTAGATGATGGCCTAACAGGAGGCTTTAAAATTTTCTTTCTAGTGTCCTTCGTTTGGGAGAAAAATGCAATGGTACAAGACAGCTTTTCCTTGCCAATATCTCTCTTTTGCAAAGAGCTGCGCATTGGAAAATTCAGGGCTATTTCGTGTAGATGATGGCCTAACAGGAGGCTTTAAAATTTTAATTCTAGTGTCCTTCGTTTTTGGAGAAAAATGCAAAGGTACTAGACAGCTTTTCCTTGCCAATATCTCTCTTTTGCAAAGAGCTGCGCATTGGAAAATTCAGGGCTATGTCGTGTATATGATGGCCTAACAGGAGGCTTTAAAAATTTTTTTTCTAGTGACCTTCGTTTGGGAGAAAAATGCAATGGTACAAGACAGCTTTTCCTTGCCAATATCTCTCTTTTGCAAAGAGCTGCGCATTGGAAAATTCAGGGCTATGTCGTGTAGATGATGGCCTAACAGGAGGCTTTAAAATTTTAATTCTAGTGTCCTTCGTTTGGGAGAAAAATGCAAAGGTACAAGACAGCTTTTCCTTGCCAATATCTCTCTTTTGCAAAGAGCTACGCATTGGAAAATTCAGGGCTATGTCGTGTAGAGGATGGCCTAACAGGAGGCTTTAAAATTTTAATTCTAGTGTCCTTCGTTTGGGAGAAAAATGCAAAGGTACAAGACAGCTTTTCCTTGCCAATATCTCTCTTTTGCAAAGAGCTGCGCATTGGAAAATTCAGGGCTATGTCGTGTAGATGATGGCCTAACAGGAGGCTTTAAAATTTTCTTTCTAGTGTCCTTCGTTTGGGAGAAAAATGCAATGGTACAAGACAGCTTTTCCTTGCCAATATCTCTCTTTTGCAAAGAGCTACGCATTGGAAAATTCAGGGCTATGTCGTGTAGATGATGGCCTAACAGGAGGCTTTAAAATTTTAATTCTAGTGTCCTTCGTTTGGGAGAAAAATGCAAAGGTACAAGACAGCTTTTCCTTGCCAATATCTCTCTTTTGCAAAGAGCTACGCATTGGAAAATTCAGGGCTATGTCGTGTAGATGATGGCCTAACAGGAGGCTTTAAAATTTTAATTCTAGTGTCCTTCGTTTGGGAGAAAAATGCAAAGGTACAAGATAGCTTTTCCTTGCCAATATCTCTCTTTTGCAAAGAGCTGCGCATTGGAAAATTCAGGGCTATGTCGTGTAGATGATGGCCTAACAGGAGGCTTTAAAATTTTCTTTCTAGTGTCCTTCGTTTGGGAGAAAAATGCAATGGTACAAGACAGCTTTTCCTTGCCAATATCTCTCTTTTGCAAAGAGCTACGCATTGGAAAATTCAGGGCTATGTCGTGTAGATGATGGCCTAACAGGAGGCTTTAAAATTTTCTTTCTAGTGACCTTCGTTTGGGAGAAAAATGCAAAGGTACAAGACAGCTTTTCCTTGCCAATATCTCTCTTTTGCAAAGAGCTGCGCATTGGAAAATTCAGGGCTATGTCGTGTAGATGATGGCCTAACAGGAGGCTTTAAAATTTTCTTTCTAGTGTCCTTCGTTTGGGAGAAAAATGCAATGGTACAAGACAGCTTTTCCTTGCCAATATCTCTCTTTTGCAAAGAGCTACGCATTGGAAAATTCAGGGCTATGTCGTGTAGATGATGGCCTAACAGGAGGCTTTAAAATTTTCTTTCTAGTGTCCTTCGTTTGGGAGAAAAATGCAATGGTACAAGACAGCTTTTCCTTGCCAATATCTCTCTTTTGCAAAGAGCTACGCATTGGAAAATTCAGGGCTATGTCGTGTAGATGATGGCCTAACAGGAGGCTTTAACATTTTCTTTCTAGTGACCTTCGTTTGGGAGAAAAATGCAAAGGTACAAGACAGCTTTTCCTTGCCAATATCTCTCTTTTGCAAAGAGCTGCGCATTGGAAAATTCAGGGCTATGTCGTGTAGATCATGGCCTAACAGGAGGCTTTAAAATTTTCTTTCTAGTGTCCTTCGTTTGGGAGAAAAATGCAATGGTACAAGAAAGCTTTTCCTTGCCAATATCTCTCTTTTGCAAAGAGCTGCGCATTGGAAAATTCAGGGCTATGTCGTGTAGATGATGGCCTAACAGGAGGCTTTAAAATTTTCTTTCTAGTGTCCTTCGTTTGGGAGAAAAATGCAAAGGTACAAGACAGCTTTTACTTGCCAATATCTCTCTTTTGTAAAGAGCTACGCATTGGAAAATTCAGGACTATGTCGTGTAGATGATGGCCTAACAGGAGGCTTTAAAATTTTCTTTCTAGTGACCTTCGTTTGGGAGAAAAATGCAAAGGTACCTGACAGCTTTTCCTTGCCAATATCTCTCTTTTGCAAAGAGCTGCGCATTGGAAAATTCAGGGCTATGTCGTGTAGATGATGGCATAACAGGAGGCTTTAAAATTTTAATTCTAGTGTCCTTCGTTTGGGAGAAAAATTCAAAGGTACAAGACAGCTTTTCCTTGCCAATATCTCTCTTTTGCAAAGAGCTACGCATTGGAAAATTCAGGGCTATGTCGTGTAGATGATGGCCTAACAGGAGGCTTTAAAATTTTCTTTCTAGTGACCTTCGTTTGGGAGAAAAATGCAAAGGTACAAGACAGCTTTTCCTTGCCAATATCTTTCTTTTGCAAAGAGCTGCGCATTGGAAAATTCAGGGCTATGTCGTGTAGATGATGACCTAACAGGAGGCTTTAAAATTTTCTTTCTAGTGTCCTTCGTTTGGGAGAAAAATGCAATGGTACAAGAAAGCTTTTCCTTGCCAATATCTCTCTTTTGCAAAGAGCTGCGCATTGGAAAATTCAGGGCTATGTCGTGTAGATGATGGCCTAACAGGAGGCTTTAAAATTTTCTTTCTAGTGTCCTTCGTTTGGGAGAAAAATGCAAAGGTACTAGACAGCTTTTCCTTGCCAATATCTCTCTTTTGTAAAGAGCTACGCATTGGAAAATTCAGGACTATGTCGTGTAGATGATGGCCTAACAGTAGGCTTTAAAATTTTCTTTCTAGTGACCTTCGTTTGGGAGAAAAATGCAAAGGTACCTGACAGCTTTTCCTTGCCAATATCTCTCTTTTGCAAAGAGCTGCGCATTGGAAAATTCAGGGCTATGTCGTGTAGATGATGGCATAACAGGAGGCTTTAAAATTTTAATTCTAGTGTCCTTCGTTTGGGAGAAAAATGCAAAGGTACAAGACAGCTTTTCCTTGCCAATATCTCTCTTTTGCAAAGAGCTGCGCATTGGAAAATTCAGGGCTATGTCGTGTAGATGATGGCCTAACAGGAGGCTTTAAAATTTTCTTTCTAGTGTCCTTCGTTTGGGAGAAAAATGCAATGGTACAAGACAGCTTTTCCTTGCCAATATCTCTCTTTTGCAAAGAGCTGCGCATTGGAAAATTCAGGGCTATTTCGTGTAGATGATGGCCTAACAGGAGGCTTTAAAATTTTCTTTCTAGTGTCCTTCGTTTGGGAGAAAAATGCAAAGGTACAAGACAGCTTTTCCTTGCCAATATCTCTCTTTTGCAAAGAGCTACGCATTGGAAAATTCAGGGCTATGTCATGTAGATGATGGCCTAACAGGAGGCTTTAAAATTTTCTTTCTAGTGACCTTCGTTTGGGAGAAAAATGCAAAGGTACAAGAAAGCTTTTCCATGCCAATATCTCTCTTTTGCAAAGAGTTGCGCATTGGAAAATTCAGGGCTATTTCGTGTAGATGATGGCCTAACAGGAGGCTTTAAAATTTTCTTTCTAGTGTCCTTCGTTTGGGAGAAAAATGCAAAGGTACAAGACAGCTTTTCCTTGCCAATATCTCTCTTTTGCAAAGAGCTACGCATTGGAAAATTCAGGGCTATGTCATGTAGATGATGGCCTAACAGGAGGCTTTAAAATTTTAATTCTAGTGTCCTTCGTTTGGGAGAAAAATGCAAAGGTACAAGATAGCTTTTCCTTGCCAATATCTCTCTTTTACAAAGAGCTACGCATTGGAAAATTCAGGGCTATGTCGTGTAGATGATGGCCTAACAGGAGGCTTTAAAATTTTCTTTCTAGTGTCCTTCGTTTGGGAGAAAAATGCAATGGTACAAGACAGCTTTTCCTTGCCAATATTTCTCTTTTGCAAAGAGCTACGCATTGGAAAATTCAGGGCTATGTCATGTAGATGATGGCCTAACAGGAGGCTTTAAAATTTTCTTTCTAGTGACCTTCGTTTGGGAGAAAAATGCAAAGGTACTAGACAGCTTTTCCTTGCCAATATCTCTCTTTTGCAAAGAGCTGCGCATTGGAAAATTCAGGGCTATGTCGTGTAGATGATGGCCTAACAGGAGGCTTTAAAATTTTCTTTCTAGTGTCCTTCGTTTGGGAGAAAAATGCAATGGTACAAGACAGCTTTTCCTTGCCAATATCTCTCTTTTGCAAAGAGCTGCGCATTGGAAAATTCAGGGCTATTTCGTGTAGATGATGGCCTAACAGGAGGCTTTAAAATTTTAATTCTAGTGTCCTTCGTTTTTGGAGAAAAATGCAAAGGTACTAGACAGCTTTTCCTTGCCAATATCTCTCTTTTGCAAAGAGCTGCGCATTGGAAAATTCAGGGCTATGTCGTGTATATGATGGCCTAACAGGAGGCTTTAAAAATTTTCTTTCTAGTGACCTTCGTTTGGGAGAAAAATGCAATGGTACAAGACAGCTTTTCCTTGCCAATATCTCTCTTTTGCAAAGAGCTGCGCATTGGAAAATTCAGGGCTATGTCGTGTAGATGATGGCCTAACAGGAGGCTTTAAAATTTTAATTCTAGTGTCCTTCGTTTGGGAGAAAAATGCAAAGGTACAAGACAGCTTTTCCTTGCCAATATCTCTCTTTTGCAAAGAGCTACGCATTGGAAAATTCAGGGCTATGTCGTGTAGAGGATGGCCTAACAGGAGGCTTTAAAATTTTAATTCTAGTGTCCTTCGTTTGGGAGAAAAATGCAAAGGTACAAGACAGCTTTTCCTTGCCAATATCTCTCTTTTGCAAAGAGCTGCGCATTGGAAAATTCAGGGCTATGTCGTGTAGATGATGGCCTAACAGGAGGCTTTAAAATTTTCTTTCTAGTGTCCTTCGTTTGGGAGAAAAATGCAATGGTACAAGACAGCTTTTCCTTGCCAATATCTCTCTTTTGCAAAGAGCTACGCATTGGAAAATTCAGGGCTATGTCGTGTAGATGATGGCCTAACAGGAGGCTTTAAAATTTTAATTCTAGTGTCCTTCGTTTGGGAGAAAAATGCAAAGGTACAAGATAGCTTTTCCTTGCCAATATCTCTCTTTTGCAAAGAGCTGCGCATTGGAAAATTCAGGGCTATGTCGTGTAGATGATGGCCTAACAGGAGGCTTTAAAATTTTCTTTCTAGTGTCCTTCGTTTGGGAGAAAAATGCAATGGTACAAGACAGCTTTTCCTTGCCAATATCTCTCTTTTGCAAAGAGCTACGCATTGGAAAATTCAGGGCTATGTCGTGTAGATGATGGCCTAACAGGAGGCTTTAAAATTTTCTTTCTAGTGACCTTCGTTTGGGAGAAAAATGCAAAGGTACAAGACAGCTTTTCCTTGCCAATATCTCTCTTTTGCAAAGAGCTGCGCATTGGAAAATTCAGGGCTATGTCGTGTAGATGATGGCCTAACAGGAGGCTTTAAATTTTTCTTTCTAGTGTCCTTCGTTTGGGAGAAAAATGCAAAGGTACAAGACAGCTTTTCCTTGCCAATATCTCTCTTTTGCAAAGAGCTACGCATTGGAAAATTCAGGGCTATGTCATGTAGATGATGGCCTAACAGGAGGCTTTAAAATTTTAATTCTAGTGTCCTTCGTTTGGGAGAAAAATGCAAAGGTACAAGATAGCTTTTCCTTGCCAATATCTCTCTTTTACAAAGAGCTACGCATTGGAAAATTCAGGGCTATGTCGTGTAGATGATGGCCTAACAGGAGGCTTTAAAATTTTCTTTCTAGTGTCCTTCGTTTGGGAGAAAAATGCAATGGTACAAGACAGCTTTTCCTTGCCAATATTTCTCTTTTGCAAAGAGCTACGCATTGGAAAATTCAGGGCTATGTCATGTAGATGATGGCCTAACAGGAGGCTTTAAAATTTTCTTTCTAGTGACCTTCGTTTGGGAGAAAAATGCAAAGGTACTAGACAGCTTTTCCTTGCCAATATCTCTCTTTTGCAAAGAGCTGCGCATTGGAAAATTCAGGGCTATGTCGTGTAGATGATGGCCTAACAGGAGGCTTTAAAATTTTCTTTCTAGTGTCCTTCGTTTGGGAGAAAAATGCAATGGTACAAGACAGCTTTTCCTTGCCAATATCTCTCTTTTGCAAAGAGCTGCGCATTGGAAAATTCAGGGCTATTTCGTGTAGATGATGGCCTAACAGGAGGCTTTAAAATTTTAATTCTAGTGTCCTTCGTTTTTGGAGAAAAATGCAAAGGTACTAGACAGCTTTTCCTTGCCAATATCTCTCTTTTGCAAAGAGCTGCGCATTGGAAAATTCAGGGCTATGTCGTGTATATGATGGCCTAACAGGAGGCTTTAAAAATTTTCTTTCTAGTGACCTTTGTTTGGGAGAAAAATGCAATGGTACAAGACAGCTTTTCCTTGCCAATATCTCTCTTTTGCAAAGAGCTGCGCATTGGAAAATTCAGGGCTATGTCGTGTAGATGATGGCCTAACAGGAGGCTTTAAAATTTTAATTCTAGTGTCCTTCGTTTGGGAGAAAAATGCAAAGGTACAAGACAGCTTTTCCTTGCCAATATCTCTCTTTTGCAAAGAGCTACGCATTGGAAAATTCAGGGCTATGTCGTGTAGAGGATGGCCTAACAGGAGGCTTTAAAATTTTAATTCTAGTGTCCTTCGTTTGGGAGAAAAATGCAAAGGTACAAGACAGCTTTTCCTTGCCAATATCTCTCTTTTGCAAAGAGCTGCGCATTGGAAAATTCAGGGCTATGTCGTGTAGATGATGGCCTAACAGGAGGCTTTAAAATTTTCTTTCTAGTGTCCTTCGTTTGGGAGAAAAATGCAATGGTACAAGACAGCTTTTCCTTGCCAATATCTCTCTTTTGCAAAGAGCTACGCATTGGAAAATTCAGGGCTATGTCGTGTAGATGATGGCCTAACAGGAGGCTTTAAAATTTTAATTCTAGTGTCCTTCGTTTGGGAGAAAAATGCAAAGGTACAAGATAGCTTTTCCTTGCCAATATCTCTCTTTTGCAAAGAGCTGCGCATTGGAAAATTCAGGGCTATGTCGTGTAGATGATGGCCTAACAGGAGGCTTTAAAATTTTCTTTCTAGTGTCCTTCGTTTGGGAGAAAAATGCAATGGTACAAGACAGCTTTTCCTTGCCAATATCTCTCTTTTGCAAAGAGCTACGCATTGGAAAATTCAGGGCTATGTCGTGTAGATGATGGCCTAACAGGAGGCTTTAAAATTTTCTTTCTAGTGACCTTCGTTTGGGAGAAAAATGCAAAGGTACAAGACAGCTTTTCCTTGCCAATATCTCTCTTTTGCAAAGAGCTGCGCATTGGAAAATTCAGGGCTATGTCGTGTAGATGATGGCCTAACAGGAGGCTTTAAATTTTTCTTTCTAGTGTCCTTCGTTTGGGAGAAAAATGCAATGGTACAAGACAGCTTTTCCTTGCCAATATCTCTCTTTTGCAAAGAGCTGCGCATTGGAAAATTCAGGGCTATTTCGTGTAGATGATGGCCTAACAGGAGGCTATAAAATTTTCTTTCTAGTGTCCTTCTTTTGGGAGAAAAATGCAAAGGTACAAGACAGCTTTTCCTTGCCAATATCTCTCTTTTGCAAAGAGCTGCGCATTGGAAAATTCAGGGCTATGTCGTGTAGATGATGGCCTAACAGGAGGCTTTAAAATTTTCTTTCTAGTGTCCTTCGTTTGGGAGAAAAATGCAAAGGTACAAGACAGCTTTTCCTTGCCAATATCTCTCTTTTGCAAAGAGCTGCGCTTTGGAAAACTCAGGGCTATGTCGTGTAGATGATGGCCTAACAGGAGGCTTTAAAATTTTCTTTCTAGTGTCCTTCGTTTGGGAGAAAAATGCAATGGTACAAGACAGCTTTTCCTTGCCAATATCTCTCTTTTGCAAAGAGCTACGCATTGGAAAATTCAGGGCTATGTCATGTAGATGATGGCATAACAGGAGGCTTTAACATTTTAATTCTAGTGTCCTTCGTTTGGGAGAAAAATGCAAAGGTACAAGACAGCTTTTCCTTGCCAATATCTCTCTTTTGCAAAGAGCTGCGCATTGGAAAATTCAGGGCTATGTCGTGTAGATGATGGCCTAACAGGAGGCTTTAAAATTTTCTTTCTAGTGTCCTTCGTTTGGGAGAAAAATGCAATGGTACAAGACAGCTTTTCCTTGCCAATATCTCTCTTTTGCAAAGAGCTGCGCATTGGAAAATTCAGGGCTATTTCGTGTAGATGATGGCCTAACAGGAGGCTTTAAAATTTTCTTTCTAGTGTCCTTCGTTTGGGAGAAAAATGCAAAGGTACAAGACAGCTTTTCCTTGCCAATATCTCTCTTTTGCAAAGAGCTACGCATTGGAAAATTCAGGGCTATGTCATGTAGATGATGGCCTAACAGGAGGCTTTAAAATTTTCTTTCTAGTGACCTTCGTTTGGGAGAAAAATGCAAAGGTACAAGAAAGCTTTTCCATGCCAATATCTCTCTTTTGCAAAGAGTTGCGCATTGGAAAATTCAGGGCTATTTCGTGTAGATGATGGCCTAACAGGAGGCTTTAAAATTTTCTTTCTAGTGTCCTTCGTTTGGGAGAAAAATGCAAAGGTACAAGACAGCTTTTCCTTGCCAATATCTCTCTTTTGCAAAGAGCTACGCATTGGAAAATTCAGGGCTATGTCATGTAGATGATGGCCTAACAGGAGGCTTTAAAATTTTAATTCTAGTGTCCTTCGTTTGGGAGAAAAATGCAAAGGTACAAGATAGCTTTTCCTTGCCAATATCTCTCTTTTACAAAGAGCTACGCATTGGAAAATTCAGGGCTATGTCGTGTAGATGATGGCCTAACAGGAGGCTTTAAAATTTTCTTTCTAGTGTCCTTCGTTTGGGAGAAAAATGCAATGGTACAAGACAGCTTTTCCTTGCCAATATTTCTCTTTTGCAAAGAGCTACGCATTGGAAAATTCAGGGCTATGTCATGTAGATGATGGCCTAACAGGAGGCTTTAAAATTTTCTTTCTAGTGACCTTCGTTTGGGAGAAAAATGCAAAGGTACTAGACAGCTTTTCCTTGCCAATATCTCTCTTTTGCAAAGAGCTGCGCATTGGAAAATTCAGGGCTATGTCGTGTAGATGATGGCCTAACAGGAGGCTTTAAAATTTTCTTTCTAGTGTCCTTCGTTTGGGAGAAAAATGCAATGGTACAAGACAGCTTTTCCTTGCCAATATCTCTCTTTTGCAAAGAGCTGCGCATTGGAAAATTCAGGGCTATTTCGTGTAGATGATGGCCTAACAGGAGGCTTTAAAATTTTAATTCTAGTGTCCTTCGTTTTTGGAGAAAAATGCAAAGGTACTAGACAGCTTTTCCTTGCCAATATCTCTCTTTTGCAAAGAGCTGCGCATTGGAAAATTCAGGGCTATGTCGTGTATATGATGGCCTAACAGGAGGCTTTAAAAATTTTCTTTCTAGTGACCTTCGTTTGGGAGAAAAATGCAATGGTACAAGACAGCTTTTCCTTGCCAATATCTCTCTTTTGCAAAGAGCTGCGCATTGGAAAATTCAGGGCTATGTCGTGTAGATGATGGCCTAACAGGAGGCTTTAAAATTTTAATTCTAGTGTCCTTCGTTTGGGAGAAAAATGCAAAGGTACAAGACAGCTTTTCCTTGCCAATATCTCTCTTTTGCAAAGAGCTACGCATTGGAAAATTCAGGGCTATGTCGTGTAGAGGATGGCCTAACAGGAGGCTTTAAAATTTTAATTCTAGTGTCCTTCGTTTGGGAGAAAAATGCAAAGGTACAAGACAGCTTTTCCTTGCCAATATCTCTCTTTTGCAAAGAGCTGCGCATTGGAAAATTCAGGGCTATGTCGTGTAGATGATGGCCTAACAGGAGGCTTTAAAATTTTCTTTCTAGTGTCCTTCGTTTGGGAGAAAAATGCAATGGTACAAGACAGCTTTTCCTTGCCAATATCTCTCTTTTGCAAAGAGCTACGCATTGGAAAATTCAGGGCTATGTCGTGTAGATGATGGCCTAACAGGAGGCTTTAAAATTTTAATTCTAGTGTCCTTCGTTTGGGAGAAAAATGCAAAGGTACAAGACAGCTTTTCCTTGCCAATATCTCTCTTTTGCAAAGAGCTACGCATTGGAAAATTCAGGGCTATGTCGTGTAGATGATGGCCTAACAGGAGGCTTTAAAATTTTCTTTCTAGTGTCCTTCGTTTGGGAGAAAAATGCAATGGTACAAGACAGCTTTTCCTTGCCAATATCTCTCTTTTGCAAAGAGCTACGCATTGGAAAATTCAGGGCTATGTCGTGTAGATGATGGCCTAACAGGAGGCTTTAAAATTTTCTTTCTAGTGACCTTCGTTTGGGAGAAAAATGCAAAGGTACAAGACAGCTTTTCCTTGCCAATATCTCTCTTTTGCAAAGAGCTGCGCATTGGAAAATTCAGGGCTATGTCGTGTAGATGATGGCCTAACAGGAGGCTTTAAATTTTTCTTTCTAGTGTCCTTCGTTTGGGAGAAAAATGCAATGGTACAAGACAGCTTTTCCTTGCCAATATCTCTCTTTTGCAAAGAGCTGCGCATTGGAAAATTCAGGGCTATTTCGTGTAGATGATGGCCTAACAGAAGGCTATAAAATTTTCTTTCTAGTGTCCTTCTTTTGGGAGAAAAATGCAAAGGTACAAGACAGCTTTTCCTTGCCAATATCTCTCTTTTGCAAAGAGCTGCGCATTGGAAAATTCAGGGCTATGTCGTGTAGATGATGGCCTAACAGGAGGCTTTAAAATTTTCTTTCTAGTGTCCTTCGTTTGGGAGAAAAATGCAAAGGTACAAGACAGCTTTTCCTTGCCAATATCTCTCTTTTGCAAAGAGCTGCGCTTTGGAAAACTCAGGGCTATGTCGTGTAGATGATGGCCTAACAGGAGGCTTTAAAATTTTCTTTCTAGTGTCCTTCGTTTGGGAGAAAAATGCAATGGTACAAGACAGCTTTTCCTTGCCAATATCTCTCTTTTGCAAAGAGCTGCGCATTGGAAAATTCAGGGCTATTTCGTGTAGATGATGGCCTAACAGGAGGCTTTAAAATTTTCTTTCTAGTGTCCTTCGTTTGGGAGAAAAATGCAAAGGTACCAGACAGCTTTTCCTTGCCAATATCTCTCTTTTGCAAAGAGCTACGCATTGGAAAATTCAGGGCTATGTCATGTAGATGATGTCCTAACAGGAGGCTTTAAAATTTTCTTTCTAGTGTCCTTCGTTTGGGAGAAAAATGCAAAGGTACAAGACAGCTTTTACTTGCCAATATCTCTCTTTTGCAAAGAGCTGCGCATTGGAAAATTCAGTGCTATTTCGTGTAGATGATGGCCTAACAGGAGGCTTTAAAATTTTCTTTCTAGTGTCCTTCGTTTGGGAGAAAAATGCAAAGGTACCAGACAGCTTTTCCTTGCCAATATCTCTCTTTTGCAAAGAGCTACGCATTGGAAAATTCAGGGCTATGTCATGTAGATGATGGCCTAACAGGAGGCTTTAACATTTTCTTTCTAGTGACCTTCGTTTGGGAGAAAAATGCAAAGGTACAAGACAGCTTTTCCTTGCCAATATCTCTCTTTTGCAAAGAGCTACGCATTGGAGAATTCAGGGCTATGTCGTGTAGATGATGGCCTAACAGGAGGCTTTAAAATTTTCTTTCTAGTGACCTTCGTTTGGGAGAAAAATGCAAAGGTACAAGACAGCTTTTCCTTGCCAATATTTCTCTTTTGCAAAGAGCTACGCATTGGAAAATTCAGGGCTATGTCATGTAGATGATGGCCTAACAGGAGGCTTTAAAATTTTCTTTCTAGTGACCTTCGTTTGGGAGAAAAATGCAAAGGTACTAGACAGCTTTTCCTTGCCAATATCTCTCTTTTGCAAAGAGCTGCGCATTGGAAAATTCAGGGCTATGTCGTGTAGATGATGGCCTAACAGGAGGCTTTAAAATTTTCTTTCTAGTGTCCTTCGTTTGGGAGAAAAATGCAATGGTACAAGACAGCTTTTCCTTGCCAATATCTCTCTTTTGCAAAGAGCTGCGCATTGGAAAATTCAGGGCTATTTCGTGTCGATGATGGCCTAACAGGAGGCTTTAAAATTTTAATTCTAGTGTCCTTCGTTTGGGAGAAAAATGCAAAGGTACTAGACAGCTTTTCCTTGCCAATATCTCTCTTTTGCAAAGAGCTGCGCATTGGAAAATTCAGGGCTATGTCGTGTATATGATGGCCTAACAGGAGGCTTTAAAAATTTTCTTTCTAGTGACCTTCGTTTGGGAGAAAAATGCAATGGTACAAGACAGCTTTTCCTTGCCAATATCTCTCTTTTGCAAAGAGCTGCGCATTGGAAAATTCAGGGCTATGTCGTGTAGATGATGGCCTAACAGGAGGCTTTAAAATTTTAATTCTAGTGTCCTTCGTTTGGGAGAAAAATGCAAAGGTACAAGACAGCTTTTCCTTGCCAATATCTCTCTTTTGCAAAGAGCTACGCATTGGAAAATTCAGGGCTATGTCGTGTAGAGGATGGCCTAACAGGAGGCTTTAAAATTTTAATTCTAGTGTCCTTCGTTTGGGAGAAAAATGCAAAGGTACAAGACAGCTTTTCCTTGCCAATATCTCTCTTTTGCAAAGAGCTGCGCATTGGAAAATTCAGGGCTATGTCGTGTAGATGATGGCCTAACAGGAGGCTTTAAAATTTTCTTTCTAGTGTCCTTCGTTTGGGAGAAAAATGCAATGGTACAAGACAGCTTTTCCTTGCCAATATCTCTCTTTTGCAAAGAGCTACGCATTGGAAAATTCAGGGCTATGTCGTGTAGATGATGGCCTAACAGGAGGCTTTAAAATTTTCTTTCTAGTGACCTTCGTTTGGGAGAAAAATGCAATGGTACAAGACAGCTTTTCCTTGCCAATATCTCTCTTTTGCAAAGAGCTGC
>NW_026968478.1:0-90973 GCF_028390025.1 Pseudophryne corroboree | reverse complement strand
ACCAGTGGGGGCACGTCTAAAACTCTTCAGTCAGTTCTGGATTCATTCGGACCTGGACTCGTGGGTTTTACAAATAGTGTCCCAAGGGTACAAACTGGGGTTTCAAGACGTTCCCCCTCACCGATTGTTCAAATTGGCCTTAGTCAGCAGGGAGAAGGTCTTTATTCAAGCCTCTTCGTGGTCCCGAAGCCGGACGGCTCAGTCAGACCAATCTTAAATCTGAAATCCCTCAACTTCTTCCTAAAGAAATTCAATTTCAAGATGGAATTTCTCAGGGCAGTGATCTCCAGTCCGGAGGACGGAGATTTCATGGTTTTGGTAGACATTAAGGATGCCTACTTACATGTTCCCATTTAGCCACTGCCTCAAGCTACCTAAGGTTTGCAATTCAGGATTGTCATTACCAATTTCAGACATTGCCGTTTGGTCTGTCCACGGCTCCGAGGATTTTCACCAGGGTGATGGCGGAAATTATGGTTCTCCTTCGCAAGCAAGGAGTCACAATTATCCCGTACTTGGATGATCTCCTGATAAAGGCGAGATCCAGGGACCAGTTGGTGCAAAACATTGCACTCTCCCTGACAGTTCTTCAACAACATGGTTGGCTCCTAAACTTGCCAAAATCGCAGTTGGTCCCAATGACGCGGTTGTTGTTTTTGGGAGTCATACTGTTAGGCGCCGGGGTCCGCTTGATGGTCTGCGCGGCCCGGCGCCTAGCAACTAGAGACGCCGTGCACGTACAGCCGCCGGCTCATTAGCAACGCTAGACGCCGGGCGCGCTGAGCCGCACGGACCCTAGCAATGGGGACGCCACTGGCGGACCGCGTTCCCCGTTGCTAGGCTTTAGGAAATTAAGATATTCACCTGCTCTCTGGCCGTGCAGCAAGGCAGCTGCACGGCATTTATTCTAATCAGCCTTTAGCAGCTGATTGGAGGACTCCTTGTTAAATACACTCCCAGGGCTTCTCACAGACGCCGGTAATAGCTTCCTGCATGCTGCCTTTGTTTGCTGAGAGTCTGTTTCCAGTCCTGCTGTATCCGGTCATTCCAGTCCGCAGAAGTCCGGTATTCGGGAGTTGTCATCTCATCCCAAGAGGTCGTTTGGTTCCCTGGAGTCCTGACTGATCACCGTTTTATATCCAGTGGTGTTCGTGAGTTGCGGCTCTGCCGTGTGTTGCGGCTCAGCCGCTTTACCTTTTATATTTTGTGTTTGGAGCATTTGTGGAGGGTTCCGCTTCCACAAGTCCTCTCTGGTACTTGGCGGTGCCGGGTAGGAGAATTGGACAAGTGGATATTTTGGTTGTCCTTTTTCCTGGCGGTTTCTCCGCACATATTATAGTTTTGAGTTTGCTTAGCCCCTGGCCTGGTTGTTTAGTTAGAGGGCCTCTTGTTATCACCCTGTCTCGGGTTTCCCTTTGTCTCTCATTAAGACTGGGGGGCATCGAAGTTGGGCAGACATAATCCGCCCTTCAAACGCGGCTGCCAAGGGCTCAAGAAACCATAGTCTCGCAGGGGATTTCTGACAACACGGGTGAGACAACAGAGTTAGGGCGCCAGGGGCTATTTTCCTGTCCTGCTCCCTTCCCCAGCATTCCGTTCCAGTGCTCCAGTCCTTGCCATAAGATCTTCTCTGACCAGAGTGCTGGAATCATAACATTATTACCGGCCATACCAAAACTTAAAATTAAACGGGGTTTAATTTTTTTTCATTCAGTTTTGTGAGAGTTTATCGGCCTCATGAATCCAACAGGTTTAGGGCCAAATCCTGGTCAGCTCTTAGTCAGCCAGATTCAAGAACTTACTCAGATGGTTCAGGATCTTTCTCTTCGGGTGAAGTCGCAGGAAGATCTTTTGCGAGCTTCCCCAAGGGTAGTCCCTGAACCAAAGATGCATTTGCCTGACCGTTTTTCTGGTGATAGAAAAGAGTTTTTTAATTTTAAAGAATCCTGTAAACTTTATTTTCGTTTAAGACCGACTTCCTCGGGTACTGAATCTCAGCGGGTCGGGTTTATTATTTCTTTGCTCCAGGGGGATCCTCAGACCTGGGCATTTGGTTTAAGAGCAGAGGATCCGGCATTGTTGTCAGTTGACGCTTTTTTTGAGTCTTTAGGGCTCTTGTATGATGACCCTGATAGAGAGGCGTCCGCTGAAAGTCAGTTGCGCGCTCTCAGACTGGGTAGAAATCCTGCAGAGGTTTATTGTACGGAGTTTCGCCGTTGGTCGAACGACTGTGGCTGGAATGACCCAGCCCTGCGCAGTCAGTTTCGCCTCGGCTTATCAGAGTCTATAAAAGACAGTCTCCTTCAGTACCCCGCTCCTGAGACTCTCGATAAACTCATGGAGCTTTCTATTAAGATTGATCGTCGTCTCAGAGAGCGGAGGGCTGAAAAAGGAGCACCTGTAAGGTCAAGTCCGTGTGTATATTCCATTCCTGAAGACGTAGAGGAGACCATGCAGATGGGTCTCTCCCGGCTGTCTCCTGAAGAAAGAGCCAGAAGGCAAAATTCTGGTCTTTGTCTGTACTGTGGGGGTAAGGGACATTTTGCTCGTAATTGTCCGAACAAGTCGGGAAATGCTTTGACCAGGTGAATTGTGAGGGGGTTCACCTAGGTCTGCAGCTTATCTCCTCGAATAACTCCCTTTTAGTCCCAGTTAAAGTTTCCTTTGGCAGCCTCAGTTCTTCGGTGTCGGCTTTTGTTGACAGTGGAGCTGCAGGAAACTTTATGGATTTAACTTGGGCTAAGGCCTTAGGCATTCCTCAGTTACCTTTGGGTAGGTGTGTCACCATGCATGGCTTAGATGGGAGTCCGCTGTCTAATGGGATTATTTCTCTCCGTACACCCCCTGTACTACTTACAGTAGGAGCTCTACATTCCGAGAAAATCGAGTTCTTTCTTACACATTGCCCAGCAGTTCCAGTTGTTCTGGGTCACCCTTGGCTGGCCTTTCATAATCCCACCATTGATTGGCGGTCGGGGGAGATTTCACATTGGGGTACTTTTTGTGATAAGGAATGTATCACGTTTCCAGTCAGAGTAGCAGCTATCATTCCAGAACTCATTCCGGTGGAATACCAGGAGTTTGCTGATGTTTTCTCCAAAGGCAATGCGGACATTCTGCCTCCCCATCGGCCTTATGATTGTGCTATTGAGTTAATTCCTGGTGCCGCATTGCCAAAGGGAAGATTATATGCATTATCCGGGCCAGAAACTGCGGCTATGAATGATTATGTAAAGGAGAGCCTTGAGAAAGGATTTATTAGACCATCAAAATCTCCTTTAAGTGCAGGCTTCTTCTTTGTGGAGAAAAAGGATGGCTCGCTTAGACCTTGCATTGATTTTAGAGCCCTGAATAAGATCTCAGTTAAAAACACCTATCCTTTGCCGTTGATTTCTGTACTCTTTGATCAGTTACGTTCTGCTGTGATTTTTTTCTAAAATTGACCTTAGAGGAGCGTACAACCTCATCCGAATTAAATCTGGAGATGAGTGGAAAACGGCCTTCAGTACTCAGTCGGGTTACTACGAATACCTGGTGATGCCGTTCGGCCTGTCCAATGCTCCGGCAGTTTTTCAAGACCTCATTAACGATGTGCTCCGTGACTTCCTAGGGAAATTCGTGGTCGTTTACTTAGACGACATCCTGATTTTTTCTAAATCAATGGAACAACATGTTACCCAGGTGCGTCTGGTTCTTCAAAAGTTATGTGAGAATCATTTATATGCCAAGCTGGAGAAGTGTGAGTTTCATGTCACGGAAGTATCTTTTTTAGGGTACATAATTTCCCCTCAGGGATTTTCCATGGACCCAAAGAAACTCCAGGCCATCCTTAGTTGGGCGCAACCCACCAATTTAAAAGCAATTCAGCGTTTTTTAGGGTTTGCGAATTATTATAGGAGGTTCATTCATTCTTTTTCTGACCTGGTTGCTCCCATTGTAGCTCTGACAAAGAAAGGAGCGGATCCTACCAACTGGTCGCGTGAAGCTGAGTTGTCCTTCCGGGCCTTGAAACAAGCCTTTGTCTCGGCTCCAGTCCTCAGACATCCTAATCCGGAATTGCCCTTTGTGGTGGAGGTTGATGCCTCGGAGGTTGGAGTGGGGGCTATCCTTTCTCAAAAGGATCCGGAGTCTCTGGAGTTACATCCTTGTGCCTTTATGTCCAGGAAATTCTCCTCCGCTGAATCCAACTATGATGTTGGTAATCGGGAGTTACTGGCGGTAAAATGGGCTTTCGAGGAGTGGAGGCATTGGCTGGAGGGAGCAAAACATACTATTTCGGTATTGACTGACCATAAGAACCTGCAATACATTGAATCGGCTAAGCGGCTTAATGCCCGGCAGGCACGTTGGGCATTATTTTTTACGCGTTTCAAATTTATAATCACTTTCAGGCCTGGTTCCAAGAATACTAAGGCTGATGCCCTGTCACATAGCTTTCTTCCGGTTCACAATAACAATCCTGTTACCCCCATACTTCCATCTTCGGTCATCTGGGCGGGCCTCACACAAGATTTATTTACCCAGTTAAAACAGCTTCAACACCAAGCTCCTAGAATTACTCCTGCTGGTCGTCTTTACGTCCCTGAGTTTTTGAGAGTTACTGTTTTAACGGAATTCCATGATAACAAAGTTTCAGGGCATCCAGGAGTCTCTAAGACATTGGAGTTAGTCTCTCGCTCAGTATGGTGGCCTGGTCTTTCTAAAGACGTCAAGGAATTTGTTTATTCATGTCAGGTTTGTGCACAGCATAAGGTTCCCCGTTCCTTGCCCATCGGGCAACTTATGCCCTTAAATGTTCCTCTCAGGCCGTGGTCTCATATTTCCATGGATTTTGTGGTTGACCTTCCCCTTTCAGCCGGATTCCGAGTCATATGGGTGGTAGTGGACCGTTTTAGTAAAATGGCTCATTTTATTGCTCTTCCCCGATTGCCTTCTGCCCAAGGGTTGGCAGTTTTGTTTCTCCGCCATGTATTCAGGCTTCATGGGTTGCCTACTGATATTGTTTCTGATCGGGGTCCACAATTCATCGCACAATTCTGGAAATGTTTTTGTGCCTCATTGAAGATGAAATTGTCGTTAACATCCGGTTACCACCCACAATCCAACGGGCAAACCGAACGAGTTAACCAATCATTGAAACAATATTTGCGCTTGTATTCAGCCAAACTCCAGAATGATTGGTCCGAGTTTCTTCCGTTGGCTGAATTTGCTTACAATAATTCTTGTCATTCCTCCACTAAAGAGTCTCCATTCTTTTCAGTTTTTGGTTTTCACCCCAGAGCTAATTCTTTTTTTCATCATTCCTCAGTCTTCTCGCTTACCTTAACCTCCCATCTCAGAGCCATTTGGAAAAAGGTGCACCTTGCTCTCAGAAAAGCGGCTTTTCGAGAGAAGAAATTTTCTGACAGGCTCCGACGTCCTTGCACTTTTAAGGTGGGAGATAGGGTGTGGTTGTCGACTCGCAACATCAGGCTTCGACAATCCTCAGCTAGACTGGGACCCAAATTTATTGGGCCATTTCTTATTATTAAAAGAGTCAACCCAGTTGCCTTTCGGTTACGTTTACCAAGATCTCTCAGGATTGGAAATACGTTTCATTGTTCCCTGTTGAAACAATACGTTTCTTCCAGTAGATTTCCTCGGAAGATCTCTCAGGGTAGATCTCCAGTGGATGTACAGGGACAACAGGAGTTCATGGTAGAGAAGGTTCTCGATTCCAAATTGTCCCGGGATCGGCTGTATTTTCTGGTTCACTGGAAAGGCTATGGTCCGGAGGAAAGGTCTTGGGTCCTGGATAAGGATCTTCATGCCCCGAGGCTCAAGAGGGCATTTTTTCGGGAATTTCCTCAGAAACCTGGCTTTAGGGGTTCCTTGACCCCTCCTCAAGGGGGGGGTACTGTTAGGCGCCGGGGTCCGCTTGATGGTCTGCGCGGCCCGGCGCCTAGCAACTAGAGATGCCGTGCACGTACAGCCGCCGGCTCCCTAGCAACGCTAGACGCCGGGCGCGCTGAGCTGCACGGACCCTTGCAACGGGGACGCCACTGGCGGACCGCGTTCCCCGTTTCTAGGCTTTAGGAAATTAAGATATTCACCTGCTCTCTGGCCGTGCAGCAAGGCAGCTGCACGGCATTTATTCTAATCAGCCATTAGCAGCTGATTGGAGGACTCCTTGTTAAATACACTCCCAGGGCTTCTCACAGATGCCGGTAATAGCTTCCTGCATGCTGCCTTTGTTTGCTGAGAGTCTGTTTCCAGTCCTGCTGTATCCGGTCATTCCAGTCCGCAGAAGTCCGGTATTCGGGAGTTGTCATCTCATCCCAAGAGGTCGTTTGGTTCCCTGGAGTCCTGACTGATCACCGTTTTATATCCAGTGGTGTTCGTGAGTTGCGGCTCTGCCGTGTGTTGCGGCTCAGCCACTTTACCTTTTATATTTTGTGTTTGTAGCATTTGCGGAGGGTTCCGCTTCCACAAGTCCTCTCTGGTACTCGGCGGTGCCGGGTAGGAGAATTGGACAAGTGGATATTTTGGTTGTCCTTTTTCCTGGCGGTTTCTCCGCACATATTATAGTTTTGAGTTTGCTTATCCCCTGGCCTGGTTGTTTAGTTAGAGGGCCTCTTGTTATCACCCTGTCTCGGGTTTCCCTTTGTCTCTCATTAAGACCGGGGGGCATCGAAGTTGGGCATACATGATCCGCCCTTCAAACGCGGCTGCCAAGGGCTCAAGAAACCATAGTCTCGCAGGGGATTTCTGACAACACGGGTGAGACAACAGAGTTAGGGCGCCAGGGGCTATTTTCCTGTCCTGCTCCCTTCCCCAGCATTCCGTTCCAGTGCTCCGGTCCTTGCCATAAGATCTTCTCTGACCAGAGTGCTGGAATCATAACACATACTGGACACAGAAGAGGTTTTCTTCCAGTGGAAAGGCTATGGAGATCCAGAGTCTGGTCAAACAAATTCTGAAACCAGCAAGAGTGTTAATCCATCAATGCATTCAGTTGCTGGGGAAGATGGTTGTGGCCTACGAGGCCATTCAGTTTGGCAGGTTCCATGCCAGAGTGTTCCAGTGGGACCTGTTGAACAATTGGTCCGGATCCCACCTACACATGCACCGGAGGATAATCCTGTCTTCCAAGACCAGAATCTCACTCCATTGGTGGCTGCACAGTTCTCACCTCCTTGAGGGGCGATGGTTCGGGATCCAGGACTGGATCCTAGGGACCACAGATGCAACCCTCCGAGGCTGGGGAGCAGTCACACAGGGGGAAAACGTCCAAGGAAGATGGTCAAGTCAGGAAAGTTGTCTCCACATAAATGTTCTGGAGTTAAGGGCCATTTAATAACTGCAGACACAGTACACACTGGGACGGGTGCCCAGCATCCTCAACAGACTAAGAGAAAAGGATTTACCGGTAGGTATTAAAATCCTAGTTTCTCTAACGTCCTAGAGGATGCTGGGGACTCCGTAAGGACCATGGGGATAGACGGGCTCCACAGAGTTCATGATCTTCACTGAGGTAGCGTACAGCACTGCAGCTGTGCGCCATTGCTCCCATACACCTCACATACTCCGGTCACTATAAGGGTGCAGGGCGCAGGGGGGGCGCCCTGGGCAGCAATATAAACCTCTTTTTGGCAAAAATATAACATATATACAGCTGGGCACTGTATATATGTATGAGCCCCCACCAATTTTACAGTTTAAGCGGGACAGAAGCCCGCCGCCGAGGGGGCGGGGCTTCTCCCTCAGCACTCACCAGCGCCATTTTTTTTCCACAGCACCGCTGAGAGGAAGCTCCCCGGACTCTCCCCTGCTTATACCACGGTAGAGAAGAGGGTTGAAAAGAGAGGGGGGGCACATAATTCGGCGCAAATTACATACAGCAGCGCTACTGGACAAACATTAAGTTACTGTGTTATTCCTGGGTTATATAGCGCTGGGGAGTGTGCTGGCATACTCTCTCTCTGTCTCTCCAAAGGGCCTTGTGGGGAAACTGTCTTCAGAAAAAGTATTCCCTGTGTGTGTGGTGTGTCGGTACACGTGTGTCGACATGTCTGAGGAAGAAGGCTATATTAGAGAGGAGCGGGAGCAAATGAATGTGGTGTCTCCGCTGACACCTGATTGGATGGATATGTGGAATGTTTTAAATGCTAGTGTAAACTCATTGTACAAAAGATTAGACAAGGCTGAAGCTTTGGGACAGTCAGGGACTCAACCCATGCCTGATCCTATGTTGCAGGGACTGTCAGGGTCTCATAAGCGCCCACTATCCCAGATTGTTGACACAGATACCGACACGGATTCTGACTCCAGTGTCGATTACGATGATGCAAAGTTACAGCCAAAATTGGCAAAATCCATTCGATATATGATTATGGCAATAAAAGATGTTTTGCACATCACAGAGGAACCCCCTGTCCCTGACAAGAGGGTACATATGTACAAGGGAAAGAAGCCTGAGGTAACCTTTGAGGGGGTCACACGAGCTGAACGAGTTATGTGAAAAAGCTTGGGAATCTCCAGATAAAAGACTGCAGATTTCCAAAAGGATTCTTATGGCGTATCCTTTTTCATCAACGGATAGGTTACGATGGAAATCCTCCCGTAGGATGGACAAAGCATTAACACGCACAGCTACAGTTGGAAAATCAAATTTTTTACCTTATGTTCCCTCACAGCATAAGAACGCTCCGCATTATCAAATGCAGTCCTTTTGGTCACAAAGAAACAAGAAAGTGCGAGGTGCGTCCTTTCTTGCCAGAGGTAGGGGCAGAGGAATAAAGCTGCACAACACAGCTAGTTCCCAGGAACAGAAGTCCTCCCCGGCCTCTACAAAATCTACCTCATGACGCTGGGGCTCCACTGGCAGAGTCCGGCCCATGTGATGTCTGCAGCTGCTCTGACCACGCCTCCTGTTTCTCCGTTGCCGACCCCATTTTGAAGCCGTGCCCCCGCACCGCTCCATCTCCGACTTGGAAATGGAGTGTTGTTGACCCCCCTCCCCCCCCCCCTTCACCGATTCACAGGCAGAGGTGATCGCATTATCTGCGGGGTGCCGCAGAAAATGCAGGCGTATGCTCTTAGCAGTTTTTGCAGTTGGATTGCGATCCAACCTGAATCAGGCCCCATTACCTATCACAATGCACTGCGGGTAGTACAAAATGGGGTTAATATAGGAGAAAAAACCCCAGAGCTGTGCTCCTTAACTGTCCCTGGTGGCTAGTGGAGCGGCTGCCCAGTAATCAGTGTCCACGCCAGTGCGCACACGGCCCGCCCCCATCAGCGGCCTCGTGATCCCGGAGGGCGGTGTGTGTGTGACTGACCTTAGGAAGAAACCGGAGCCTCCGCTGCAGTGACCCAGCAACCGGGGCACGGGAGTATACTGCGCCACTGGGAGTGATGGAGCTGCAGTAAAGAGGTCTATTAGACCTAGCCTGCTGCAGCCCTTGTAGATTCTTATAAAAAAAGTTCTTCTTTTCTTGCCAAAATTAATAGCTAAGAATAGGCTGCCTGAGGCAGCCCCCTGTTAAGTGGCCTGCTACTGAAGGCACCAACTACAAACTGAGCTCCCTGTTCATGGAAGCGAGGTTATAGAGGAGGGGGCGCTGAGCATCTTGGGAACAGTCAAAAGCTTTGAGCCTGTTGGTGCCTCAGATCAAGATCCTACTCTGGTGTACATATACAATGTGAATCCTTGTGGAGTCCAGTGTACCCCACAGAAGAAATGAATGCGTCACACCCATTGGCAGCAACATTAGAATAGCTGCTGATGGGCACAATTGAGAAAGGAAGGAGGGAAAACATTTGAATCCAGCACATATATGTAATTTGAATATGTAATTTGTACCTTCCTACTTTAAAATGTAATGGATGAACCTCACCCTGTGAGAACTATCTTCATGATCAAGAGATCTCATATGCAAGATAAGTATGTGTTGGGATAGGGCTGTGGAGGGCGGCTGCTCGGGCACACCCCTGTCAAGTTAAGGAGATTCAACTGAGGAAGCACAAGGGAACTCTCATCTGGGAACAACAACTGCAGGGAGAACACATTTTCAGACGAATGTGGGAGGGCAGAAGGCTGCCTAATACTGAAGCACCCCCAAACAACAAACCAAATGCAACAACTACTGCAAGCATTCCTGGGGGAAGGCCTGCAGCAGATGGATTTGCATATAGTGATGTCATCCAAGCAGTGGGCATAGTTGGCTGCAACCCTCGTCTGCATATGAAAAGAGAAAAGGGTCACGCAGGGCATGGCGGCCTTTGTGGGGTTGCGCTTGGATGACCCCTAAATCGCTTTATACACCCCCACCCCCCATCAGTGTGGGCTCATGTTGGCCATGCCCCAGCCCCTGAAGCATTCAAGCTGATTTCTTGCAGCAGCTGGACCCAGAAACAGCTCCAGAGTTGCTCTACAAGACAAGTAAAAGGGTGTGAGCCCTGCAGCACCACCTGTAGTTTGCATACACACATATATAGGACAGCATCTCTTATATGCCCCAGGGTCAATAAAATAGTATCCTTATCTAGGGTATCCATCCCCTCAGATAAGGTATCCGTCCATGCCGCTACAGCACTACACACCCAGGCCGACGCAATTGCCGGTCTGAGTAAGGTACCTGAATGTGTATAAATGGACTTCAGGGTAATCTCCTGTTTGCGGTCAGCAGACTCTTTGAGGGTAGCCGTATACTGGGACGGGAGGGCTACCTTCTTGGATAATCGTGTTAATGCTTTGTCCACCCTAGGGGAGGATTCCCATCGTAACCTATCCATTGATGGGAAAGGATACGCCATAAGAATCCTTTTGGAAATCTGCAGTCTTTTATCTGGAGATTCCCAAGCTTTTTCACATAACTCGTTCAGCTCGTGTGACCCCCTCAAAGGTTACCTCAGGCTTTTTCACCATGTACATATGTACCCTCTTGTCAGGGACAGGGGGTTCCTCTCTGATGTGCAAAACATCTTTTATTGCCATAATCATATATCGAATGGATTTTGCCAATTTTGGCTGTAACTTTGCATCATCGTAATCGACACTGGAGTCAGAATCCGTGTCTGTATCTGTGTCAACAATCTGGGATAGTGGGCGCTTATGAGACCCTGACAGTCCCTGCAACATAGGATCAGGCATGGGTTGAGACCCTGACTGTCCCAAAGCTTCAGCCTTGTCTAATCTTTTGTGCAATGAGTTTACACTAGCATTTAAAACATTCCACATATCCATCCAATCAGCTGTCGGCGGAGACACCACATTCATTTGCTCCTGCTCCTCTCTAATATAGCCTTCTTCCTCAGACATGTCGACACACGTGTACCAACACACCACACACACAGGGAATGCTTTTTCTGAAGACAGTTTCCCCACAAGGCCCTTTGGAGAGACAGAGAGAGAGTATGCCAGCACACACCCCAGCGCTATATAACCCAGGAATACACAGTAACTTAATGTTTGCCCAGTAGTACTGCTGTATGTAATTTGCGCCAAATTATGTGCCCCCCCCCTCTTTTCAACTCTCTTGTCTACCGTGGTATAAGCAGGGGAGAGTCCGGGGAGCTTCCTCTCAGCGGTGCTGTGAAGAAAAAATGGCGCTGGTGAGTGCTGAGGGAGAAGCCCCGCACCCTCGGCGGCAGGCTTCTGTCCCGCTTAAACTGTAAAATTGGCGGGGGCTCATACATATATACAGTGCCCCGCTGTATATGTGTTATATTTTTGCCAAAAAGAGGTTTATATTGCTGCCCAGGGTGCCCCCCCCCCCCTGCGCCCTGCACCCTTACAGTGACCGGAGTGTGTGAGGTGTATGGGAGCAATGGCGCACAGCTGCAGTGCTGTGCGTTACTTCAGTGAAGATCATGAAGTCTTCTGCCGCCTCTGAAGTCTTCTTTTCTTCTCAAACTCACCCGGCTTCTATCTTCCGGCTCTGCAAGGGGGACGGAGGCGCGGCTCTGGGACGGACGGCGAGGGTGAGATCCTGCTTACCAATCCCTCTGGAGCTAATGGTGTCCAGTAGCCTAAGAAGCTGGACCTTGCAACTCAGAGAGTAGGGCTGCTTCTCTCCCCTCAGTCCCTCGATGAGGGAGTCTGTTGCCAGCAGTGCTCCCTGAAAATTAAAAACCTAACAAAATACTTTCTGTCAGAAAGCTCAGGAGAGCTCCTGAAAAGCACCCAGTCTCCACTGGGCACAGTATCAAACTGAGGTCTGGAGGAGGGGCATAGAGGGAGGAGCCAGTGCACACCCAGAACTAAAGTCTTTCTTAAAGTACCCATGTCTCCTGCGGAGCCTATCTATCCCCATGGTCCTTACGGAGTCCCCAGCATCCTCTAGGACGTTAGAGAAAATAGGATTTTAATACCTACCGGTAAATCCTTTTCTCTTAGTCCGTAGAGGATGCTGGGCACCCGTCCCAGTGCGTACTGTGTCTGCAGTTATTAAATGGCCCTTAACTCCAGAACATTTATGTGGAGAAAACTTTCCTGACTTGACCATCTTCCTTGGATGTTTTCCCCCTGTGTGACTGCTCCCCAGCCTCGGAGGGTTGCATCCATGGTCCCTAGGATCCAGTCCTGGATCCCGAACCATCGCCCCTCTAGGAGGTGAGAACTGTGCAGCCACCAATGGAGTAAGATTCTGGTCTTGGAAGACAGGATTATCCTCCGGTGCATGTGTAGGTGGGATCCGGACCACTTGTCCAACAGGTCCCACTGGAACACTCTGGCATGGAACCTGCCAAACTGAATGGCCTCGTAGGCCGCAACCATCTTCCCCAGCAACAGAATGCATTGATGGATTAACACTCTTGCTGGTTTCAGAATTTGTTTGACCAGACTCTGGAACTCCATAGCCTTTCCACTGGAAGAAAGCCTCTTCTGTGTCCAGTATGACTCCCAGAAACAAATCCCGCGTCATTGGGACCAACTGCGATTTTGGCAAGTTTAGGAGCCAACCATGTTGTTGAAGAACTGTCAGGGAGAGTAGATGTTTTGCACCAACTGGTCCCTGGATCTCGCCTTTATCAGGAGATCATCCAAGTACGGCATAATTGTGACTCCTTGCTTGCGAAGGAGAACCATCATTTCCACCATCACCCTGGTGAAAATCCTCGGAGCCGTGGACAGACCAAATGGCAACGTCTGAAATTGGTAATGACAATCCTGAATTGCAAACCTCAGGTAGCTTGATGCAGTGGCTAAACGGGAACATGTAATTAGGCATCCTTATGTCTACCAAAACCATGAAATCTCCTTCCTCCGGACTGGAGATCCCTACCCTGAGAGATTCCATCTTGAAATTGAATTTCTTTAGGTAGAAATTGAGGGATTTCAGATTTAAGATTGGTCTGACTGAGCCGTCCGGCTTCGGGAGCACGAAGAGGCTTGAATAAAAACCTTCTCCCTGCTGACTAAGGCCGATTTGAACAATCGGTGAGGGGGAACGTCTTGAAACCCCAGTTTGTACCCTTGTGACACTATTTGTAAAACCCACGAGTCCAGGTCCAAATTAATCCAGAACTGACTGAAGTGTTTTAGACGTGCCCCCACTGGTGTGGGCTCCTGCAAGAGAGCCCCAGCGTCATGCAGTGGATTTGGCAGAAGCAGAGGACGATCTCTGCTCCTGCGATCTTGAAGAGGCTACAGACCTCTTCCCTCTTCTCCTTCCTCTACCTGCAAAGAAAGGGGAATCTTAACTTCTTGCATATCTATTGGGACAAAATGACTGCGTTAGACAATGATGCGTCTTCATCCGTTGAGAGGGAACATAGGGCAAGAAGGTTGACTTACCTGCGGGAGCTGCCGAGATCAAATTAACTAGGCCGTTGCCAAACAAGGCTTCACCTTCATAGGGAAGAGACTCCCTTTCTTCTTGGAGTCAGCATCAGCATTCCCTTGGTGAATCCACAATGCCCTCCTATCCGAGACTGCCATGAAATTGGCCCGTGAACTCAAGAGTCCTATATCCCTTGCAGTCGTAAGTATGCTGCAGTGTCCTTGATATGATCCAACGTAAGGAGTATCCCATCTCTCCAAGATATCTATATCGGAAGACAAGGTATTCGACCAATTCTTGAATACTACTTCTCACCCATGCGCATGTAATGGCAGGTCTAAGTAATGTACCCGTGGTTACATAACTAGAAATAATGTAGCTTCCTGCATACGATCCGCTGGATTTGTGACAGGGCCCCGTGCAGAACAGGGGGTGACTCCCACTTTATTCTGTCCGCAGCAGGAAATGAATAAACAATCGGAAACCTTTTGGGGATTTGAAACCATCTTGTCGAGCTGGCCCAGACTTTCTCAAACAGAGATGGAGGAACGTTACATCAGCTTTCATTATATATCTATATATACATACATATAGACCCCTTTGTCAGGAACAGCAGGGTCCTCAGTGATGTTAATATGTCCTTAATATCCACAATCATGTACTGAATGCTCCTTGCCAATATTGGATCTAATCAGGAAATATTATGGTCGACATAGGAATCAGTATCCGAGTCAGTATCAGTGTGTAGTAACATTTTTGCGGGCCTGAGGGAAAAGAAGCATAGCCATGAACATCACATCTATTCTCTACGTCTGTGTCTGGGACACAGATTTATCCAACCTCACTCTGATATTATTGAAACTTTCACCCAGTCAGTTATTGCTGGTGCCAACAGGGCCACCATCATATGTCTGCATTCCTAATATAGTTTCCTCTTGGGAAAAACATTCAGCCACCGACATGTTGACACACATGTACCAAGTACCCACAGACACATCGGCTTATGGGGGATAGACCTACAGTAAATCTGTCAGAGGGACAGAGAGGATTTTTCAGCTCACAACCCAGCGCCAAAAGTACACAGTCTGGGAAATAATAAACTCTATAGTGATAGACTTGTAACGCTCTATAGATGTGCTGGTGAGGTGAGGAAGAAGCCCCGCCGCTGTAATGGCACGCTTCTGTCCCGCTCAGAAACAAATAATTAATTACGCTGGCGGGGTAAGGACAGTGCCCAGGCACTAATGTCCACTTTTGCCAGCCTTTTGTGAGGAATTTATGCTGCCCAGGGTGCCCCCCCCCCCACCCACCCACATGCCCTGCACCCTGCAGTGCCTGTGTGTGTGTGGAAGCATGGCGCACAGCATTCCGCTCGCTGCGTGGTAACTCAGAATGCCGTCACTGGAGAAGAAGTCTTCTGTTCTTCTGCTACTCGCCTGTCTTCTGACTTCTGGCTCTGTAAGGGGGTGATGGCAGGCTACGGGAGTGGGCATCTAGGCGTACCCAGCGATCAGCACCCTCAGGAGCTAATGGTGTCCTGTCAGCCAGAAGCAGAGCCATTGAACTCACTAGAAGTTGGTCATACTTCTCTCCCCTAAGTTCCACGAAGCAGGGAGACTGTTGCCAGCAGCCTCCCTGAAAATAAGAAAAACTAACATAAGTCTTTTCAGAGAAACTCAGTAGAGCTCCCCTGTAGTGCATCCAGTCTCACTGGGCACAATTCTAAAACTGGAGTCTGGAGGAGGGGCATAGTGGGAGGAGACAGTTCACACCCTTTGAAAGTCTTAAAGTGCCCATGTCTCCTGCGGATCCCGTCTATACCCCATGGTTCTTAATGTGATCCCAGCATCCTCTAGGACGTATGAGAAAACAAATAACGCACACACGAGGAGGAGAGAACAAAGGAAGCTATAAGGAGGGGAGGGGAGGGGAGGGGGGGGGAGGTAAGGTAGTAAAGGGATATTGGATAAACTACAACCTTATACATATTCATTAATGTACCAGTAGTTAGAAGTAGAAGAGCTCTAACAGAAACCACAAAGCCTATCTAAAGCCACACCACACTGGATATGCCCAATCTCATTTGATCTTTGAAGCAAAGCAGTATTGGACTTTGTTACTACCAAGCAGTCTCCCATCCATGTATTATCAGATTCTTTAGGTGTTTTTAAACTACCAACACCCTTTTCTTGGTACTGTACATTTAATTTTTACACATATTCTTTTATGTACCAGAAGTTAGAAGTAGAAAAGCTCTAACAGAAACCACGAGCTCATCTACAGCCACAGCACACTGGATTTGCCCAATCTCTCCTGATCATGGAAGCTAAGCAGTGTTGGTCCTGGTTTTAGTACTTGGATGGGAGACCACCAGGAAATACCAGGAGCTGTGTGTATTTTTACAATACCAACACCGTTCTCTTGATGCATTCCATTTTGAAACATTGGGGCAGATCTATTAAGCCTGGTGAACTGATAAAGTGCAAGGTGATAAAGTACCAGCCAGTCAGCTCCTAACTGTCATTTTTCAAACCCAGCCTGTGACATGGCAATTAGGAGCTGATTGGCTGGTACTTTATCACCATGCAAATTATCATTTCACCAGGTTTAATAAATCGTCCGCTTATTCATTTATGTACGAGTAGTTAGAAGTAGAAGAACTCTAACTGAAACCACTAAGCTCATCTACAGCCACACCACACTGTATATGCCCAATATCACCTGATCTTAGGCCTGGTTTGTTCTTGGATGTGAGACCACCTGGGAATACCAGGTGCTGTAGGTAGTTTTATACTACCAACACCGTTCTCTTGATGCATTCTATTTTGAAACTTATTCATTGATGTAGAAGTTAGAAACAGCAAAAATCATCTACAGCCGCATCACACTGGATATGTCCAATCCAGTGGCGTAACTAGAAATTTTTCTCCCCCAAGCCAAAAAATTCTTCGGCGCCCCCCCCCCCCCCTTCATGCTCCATAATTGGGAGCAAGAAAGGGATAAATATGCGCTCGCCTAAGGCGCGCGCGTCAAAAAAGGGGCGTGGTTTTGTTGGAGTGGGCGTGGTTTCGCATAAAGGGGCGTGGCATTGCAGGAAAAGACTACCTTATACCCCAGTTTTGCAACCTGCACGCCCATACGTTGGCCACCACAGGAAAGAAAAATAATCCTGATTCATGCCCCTTACATTATTTGTCATTTTTCCTCCTTATAGTAATGCCCAGTATACATTATGCCACATACTGCAATGGCCCTTAGACATTATGCCGCACACAATAATACACGACACAATATGCACACACTGTAATGCCCCCGACACATTATGCCACACACCGTAATGTCTGTGACACATTATGCCACACACCGTAATGCCTGTGACACATTATGACAGGAATCGCAATGCCCGTTATACATTATGCTACACACTGCAATGCCCCTGATACATTATAGCACATACAATGTCTGTGACACATTATGACACACACCGCAATGTCCGTGATACATTATGCCACACACTGCAATGCCCGATACATTATAGCACATACAATGCCTGTGACACATTATGCCACACACTGCAATGACCTTGAGACATTATACCACAATGCCCGTGATATAGTATACCATACACCGTAATGCCTGCGACACATACCGCAATGCCCTGCCCGTTATACCCTATGCCACACATCGCAATGCCCGTTATGTATTATGCCACACTGCAATGACCCTGACATTATACCACATACCACAATGCCCGTGATATAGTATACCACACACCGTAATGCCTGACACATTATGACACACACCGCAATGTCCGTGATACATTATGCCACACACTGCAATGACCCTGAGACATTATACCACATATCACAATGCCCGCGATATAGTATACCATACACCGTAATGCCTGCGACACATTATGACACACACCGCAATGTCCGTGATACATTATGCCACACACCGTAATGCCCATTACACATTAAGTCCTACAGTAAGGCTTCTAATTACTTTTCAATTACCTGCTCGTTGTCAGGGGTTTCATGCACTGGGTGTCATGCTCGTTGCCAGGGGTTTCATGCTCTTGGTTCCATGCACGGTGCCAGGGGTTTTCATGCTCAGGGTGTCATGCTCGTTGCCAGGGGTTTCATGCACTGGGTGTCATGCTCGTTGCCAGGTGTTTCATGCACTGGGTGTCATGCTCGTTGCCAGATGTTTCATGCACTGGGTGTCATGCTCGTTGCTAGGAGGTAGTCCTTGTTGCTAGGGCTGTGCTCCCAGTGCTACATATGTCCCCAGTGCCAGATATTCCCCCACGGTGCCAGGTACTTACATGCCCCAGTGCCAAATATAGTCCCCCCCCCATGTGCCAGGTACACATATGCCCCCAGTGCCAGATATTCCCCCCCAGTGCCATATATGCCCCCAGTGCCAGATATTCCCCCCAGTGCCATATATGCCCCCCGTGCCATATATGCCCCCAGTGCCAGATACCCCCCCCCCAGTGCCATATATGCCCCAGTGCCAGATATCCCCCCCAGTGCCAGATATGCCCCCAGTGCCAGATATTCCCCCCAGTGCCAGAAATGCCCCAGTGCCAGATATTCCCCCCCCCCCGTGCCATATATGCCCCCAGTGCCAGATATTTACCCCCCCCCCGCCGTCGCTTTTTGGAGGGACACGGAGGGCACAGCTCGTCTCTCCTGTGTCCCTCCTGCTGCATCATCTCTGGCGGCCGCGGGTCTAATAGGGGGAAGTGCCGGTTCGTGAGCCAATTAGAGCTCACGGACGGCACTTCCCCCTATTAGACCCGCGGTCGCCGGAGATGATGCAGCAGGAGGGACACAGGGAGGCGCGCTGTGTGCCCTCCGTGTCCCTCCAAAAAGCGGCGGAGGGAAGGAGACTGCAGACTGACATGCGGACGCTCGTCCGCATGTCAGTCTGCTGTAAATCAGTGGTGCCCCCGCAGCCCCTCGCCCCCAAGCCACCGCGAGGACTGCGGGGGCAGTAGTTACGCCACTGGTCTAATCTCATCTGATGATGGAAGCTAAGCAGTGTTGTGCCTGGTTTGTTTTTGGATTTCAAGTCCTGCCTTCTGGTTTGGCCACGGCACCTCGGATATTCACCAAGGTCATGGCCGTGATGACGACCCTTCACCATCAGAGAATCAGGATCCTGCCAAATCTGGACGACTTGCTGATCCTGGTGAACTCCCAAGAGGTTCTCCACAGTTATCTGGAACTGGCGGTCCAATTCCTAAAAGTCCACGGGTGGCTCATCAACTGAAAAAAGTCCTCGCTGGTCCCTGCTCGGAACATTGTGCACCTAGGGGCACTGCTGGACACACACAGCCAACAATTGTTTCTGTCTCCAGAGAAAGTCCTGAAAATTCAGGACAGTATCGTCCTCTCTCGCCCAAGAGTGTTGATACACACGGCGATGCAAGTACTAGACCTCATGGTGTCGGCTTTCGATATGGTAGAGTACGCTCAATTTCATTACCGCCCTCTGCAGAGGTTAATCCTCTCCAAGTGGGACGGCCTGCCTCATCGGATGATGTCTCAAATGATCTCCTTGACTCCGGAGGTTCGTCTGACACTGAGCTGGTGGCTACAGGACCAACAGTTGAGCAGGGGCCATCCCTTCTGGATCTCCAACTGTGTCCTCCTGACAATGGATGCCAGTCTTTTGGGCTGGGCCATGGTGTTGGAGCAACACTTTCTACAGGGTCGGTGGACCAGGGAGGAATCTCTCCACCTGATATACATTCTGGAATTGCAGGCAGTGTTCAATTAATTGACACTGGCCCTGCCTCTAGTACAGAACAAGCCTGTTCAAGTACAATCTGACAACGCCACCACGGTAGTGTACACAAATCATCAAGGCGGCACTCGAAACTGCATGGCAAAGCTGGAAGTATCAAAAATCCTCAGTTGGGTAGAAAGTCATCTGACAGCAATATCGGCAGTGTTCATTCCCGGAGTCCTCAACTAGGAAGCGGATTTCCTCAGTCGTCAGGACGTTCACGCTGGAGAGTGGAGAGGCCGCAGCAGAAATGTCTGCACTGGTGTCAGTAGGTGACTGAGGCAGGGATGACTGGGAGATAGTGGGTGACTGAAGCATGTATGAGTGGGAGATAGTGGGTGACTGAGGCCGGGGTGACTGGGAGATAGTGGGTGACAGGGAGATAGTGGGTTACTGAGGGAGGGGTGATAGGAAGGGGTTGGGTAAGTATGGGAAGAAAGTGGGTGACAGGTATAATAAATGACTAAGGCAGGGGTGATAGGGAGATAGTGGATGACTGTGGCAGGGGTGACAGGGACAGTAAGAGACTGAGGCAGGGGTGACAGGGATAGTGGCTGACTGAGGCAGGGGTGACTGGGAGATAGTGGGTGACTGAGGCAGGGTTGACAGGGATAGTGGGTGACTGAAGCAGGGGTGATAGGGTGACAGTGGGTGACTAAAGCAGGGGTGACTGGTATAGTGGGTGACTGAGGCAGGGATCGCAGATATAGTGGTTGACTGAGGCAGCGGTGACTGGGAGATAGTGGGTAACTGAGGCAGGGGTGACAGGGAAAGTGTGTGACTCAGGCAGGGGTGATAGGGAGATAGTGGGCTGCATATCTCTGCCTCACTGCAGCAGCACATTCCTGCTTCAATGACAGCAGCACATCCCTACCTCACTTATAGCAGCACATCCCTGCCTCGCTGACAGCAGCACATCTCTGCCTCGCTGACAGCAGCACATCCCTGCCTCGCTGACAGCAGCACATCCCTGCTTCGCTGACAGCAGCACATCCCTGCTTCGCTGACAGCAGCACATCCCTGCTTCGCTGACAGCAGCACATCCCTGCCTCGCTGACAGCAGCACATCCCTGTCTCGCTGACAGCAGCACAGCACTGCTTCACTGACAGCAGCACATCACTGCTTCACTACCAGCAGCACATCCCTGCCTCACTGGCAGCAGCACATCCCTGCCTTACTGACAGCTGTATATAGGGCCTAATTCAGACCTGATCCCTGCTGTGCATATTCACACAACAGGAGATCAGGTCTCTGCCCAGTGAGCGCCTCTGCCTGATTGACAGGCAGAGGCGGTCACTGGGCAGGAGGAGTCGGGCCAGCGGCGTTGTGCCGCCATTTTGGGGGCACAGTCAGGACAACGCAGACATGACCGGACCGTATGGGGGCGGGCCGTGACGGCTGCGTGACCCGGACAGCAACGGGCCTTATTTACTAAAATCTCAGATAAATTTTATGGCATTTATGTGCAGTCTAGTTTGCACAGTTGATAGAGTGTTGATCTTGCACTATCAATGTAAGCCTCACATAGGTTTGATACACATGTAAGTTTGTTTTTATTTTACTACATTGTGGTTTGTGGCTCTATACCATGTAATGCATGTCTTTTAACAGTAGTCAAGTCTTCCAATGTGCTTGTTAGTGAAACCCAATAGATAGCTTTATTTTATTTTGTTTCTTCAAATATTGAATGCATATGTCTTATAACTTTTTTTTTTTCAATATACAGGTTGAGTATCTGTATATACATTTTTATTATAAGATTTTCAATGACACAAGTACATCCAAGTTGCAGATTATGGATTGTGAAGGACAAATCAACCATATAAACAATTTAAGCAATTTAAATTGCATGCAGGTAGTAGAATATCAAACTCCTTGGATGAGAGTTGGTCGTAATAAACTAGGATAGAAAAGAATAAAGTAGAAAATAAGATTTTAAACCTACCGGTAAATCTTTTTCTCGTAGTCCGTAGAGGATGCTGGGGACTCCGTAAGGACCATGGGGATAGACGGGCTCCACAGGAGACATGGGCACTTTAAGAAAGACTTTAGTTCTGGGTGTGCACTGGCTCCTCCCTCTATGCCACAGTTAGAGAAACTGTGCCCAGAGGAGACGGACAGTATGAGGAAAGGATTTTGTTAATCCAGGGCAAGATTCATACCAGCCACACCAATCACACCGTATAACTTGTGATAAACTACCCAGTTATCAGTATGAAAAAACAACATAGCATCAGTGCAGGACCGATGCAACTATAACATAACCCTTATTGAAGCAATAACTATATACAAGTATTGCAGAAGTAGTCCGCACTTGGGACGGGCGCCCAGCATCCTCTACGGACTACGAGAAAAAGATTTACCAGTAGGTTTAAAATCTTATTTTCTCTAACGTCCTAGAGGATGCTGGGGACTCCGTAAGGACCATGGGGATTATACCAATGCTCCAAAACGGGCGGGAGAGTGCGGATGACTCTGCAGCACCGATTGAGCAAACATGAGTTCCTCCTCAGCCAGGGTATCAAACTTATAGTATTTTGCAAAGGTGTGTGAACCCGACCAAGTAGCAGCTTGACACAGCTGTAGTGCCGAGACCCCTCGGGCAGCCGCCCAAGAAGAGCCCACTTTCCTCGTGGAATGGGCCTTGACCGATTTCAGTAACTGCAATCCAGCCATAGAATGCGCTTGCTGAATCGTGTTACAAATACGGCGTGCAATTGCCTGCTTTGAAGCAGGGGCACCAATATTGTTGGTTGCATACAGGACAAACAGCGCTTCAGTTTTCCTGACTCTAGCCGTCCTGGCCACGTAAATTTTCAAAGCCCTAACCACATCAAGTAACTCGGAATCCTCCAAGTCACGCGTAGCCACAGGCACCACAATAGGTTGGTTCATATGAAAAGATGAGACCACTTTTGGTAGGAATTGAGGACGGGTCTGCAATTCCGCTCTATCCACATGAAATACCAAATATGGGCTTTTATGTGACAAAGCCGCTAATTCCGACACTCGCCTAGCCGAAGCCAAGGCTAATAACATGACCACCTTCCATGTGAGATATTTTAACTCCACTGTTTTAAGTGGTTCAAACCAGTGTAATTTTAGAAAACTTAACACCACGTTAAGGTCCCAAGGTGCCACCGGAGGCACAAAAGGAGGCTGAATATGCAGCACTCCTTTTACAAAAGTCTGAACTTCTGGAAGAGAAGCCAATTCTTTTTGAAAGAAAATGGATAAGGCCGAAATCTGGACCTTAATAGAGCCTAATTTTAGGCCCAAATTCACTCCAGTTTGTAGGAAGTGAAGGAAACGGCCCAGATGGAATTCTTTCGTAGGAGCATTCCTGGCCTCACACCAAGAAACATAATTTCGCCATATACGGTGTAATGTTTTAACGTTACATCCTTCCTAGCCTTTATCAGCGTAGGGATGACCTCAACCGGAATGCTAGGATCCGGCATTCAACCGCCATGCCGTCAAACGCAGCTGCGGTAAGTCTTGGAACAGACAGGGCCCCTGATGCAACAGGTCCTGTCTTAGAGGGAGAGGCCACAGATCTTCTGTGAGCATTTCCTGCAGATCCGGATACCAGGTCCTCCGTGGCCAATCCGGAACAATGAGGATTGTTCTCACTCCTCTTTGTCTTATTATCCTCAACACCTTGGGTATGAGAGGAAGAGGAGGAAATACATAGACCGACCGGAACACCCACGGTGTCACTAGGGCGTCTACAGCTACTGCCTGAGGGTCTCTTGACCTTGCGCAATACCTCTGTAGCTTTTTGTTGAGCCGGGACGGCATCATGTCTATCTGTGGCAGTTCCCACCGACTTGTAATCTGTGCAAAGACTTCCTGATGAAGTCCCCACTCTCCCGGATGTAGGTCGTGTCTGCTGAGGATGTCTGCTTCCCAGTTGTCCACTCCCGGAATGAACACTGCTGACAGTGCGCTTGCGTGATTCTCCACCCAGCAAAGAATTCTGGTGGCTTGTGCCATCGCCACTCTGCTTCTTGTGCCGCCTTGGCGGTTTACATGAGCCACTGCGGTGACGTTGTCTGACTGGATCAGAACCGGTTGGTCGCAAAGTAAGGTCTCCGCTTGACGTAGGGCATTGTATATGGCCCTTAGTTCCAGGATGTTGATGTGAAGACAAGTCTCTTGACTTGACCAAAGACCTTGGAAATTTCTTCCCTGTGTGACTGCTCCCCAACCTTGGAGGCTTGCGTCTGTGGTCACCAGGATCCAGCCCTGAATGCTGAATCTGCGTCCCTCGAGAAGGTGAGCACTCTGCAGCCACCACAAGAGTGATACCCTGACCCTGGGGGACAGGGTGATCAACCAATGCATCTGTAAATGTGACCCGGACCACTTGTCCAGTAGGTCCCATTGGAAAGTCCTCGCATGGAACCTGCCGAATGGAATGGCCTCGTATGATGCCACCATCTTTCCCAGGACTCGAGTGCAGTGATGCACTGACACAAGTTTTGGTTTCAATAGGTTCCTGACAAGAGTCATGAGTTCCTGGGCCTTTTCTATCAGGAGATAAACCCTCTTCTGGTCTGTGTCCAGAATCATGCCCAAGAAAGACAGACGAGTAGTAGGAATCAATTGCGACTTCGGGATATTGAGAATCCAGCCGTGTTGCTGTAACACTTTCAGTGAAAGTGATACGCTGTTCAGCAACTGCTCTCTTGATCTCGCTTTTATGAGATCGCCCAAGTACGGGATAATTGTGACACCTTGCTTGCACAGGAGCACCATCATTTCCGCCATTACCTTGGTGAAAATTCTCAGGGCCATGGAGAGACCAAACAGCAACGTCTGAAATTGGCAATGACAGTCCTGTACCGCAAATCTGAGTTACGCCTGATGAGGTGGATAAATGGGGACATGAAGGTATGCATCCTGTACACAAATGCGGACAACAGGTGTCAAGCCGTGTGTTGCCTTTGTCAAGCTGTAATAAGTAGGGATAAGGACGTTAACCACCTCGGAACATCCTCCCTTATACGTCACCTACAGCGCATTCATCATAAGTCAGTGACAAGTTCAAAAACTTTGGATGACAGTGGAAGCAGTCCACTAACCACTAAATCCCTTCCTCTTGTAACCAAGCTCCTGCAAACCACACCACCAACTCCCTCAGTGTCAATTTCCTCCTTAGACAGGAGAGCCAATAGTTCTGCAGGCCATGTCACTGGCAAGTCTGACGAGTCCTCTCCTGCCTGGGATTCCTCCGATGCATCCTTGAGTGTAACGCCTACTGCTGCTGGCGCTGCTGTTGTTGCTGCTGGGAGTCGATCGTCATCCCAGAGGGGAAGTCGGAAGACCACTTGTACTTCTTCCAGTAAGCAATTGACTGTCCAACAGTCCTTTGCGAGGAAGATGAAATATCACAGCAGTCATCCTGCTGCAAAGCGGATAACTCAGGTCTGGGTGGTGAGAAACGTGGTTCCGGTATCCATCGTTAATTTAGAGGCAACTAGAGACTTGATTGAGGTACTGTGTCCCCGGTACCAAATACCCTCTAGGTTCCATTTCTCTAGGCAGGCGATACCGAAAATGTACACAGACCTCAGAAAAAGAGTCATCAGTGTCCTAAAAAATGCAGTTGTACCCAATGTCCACTTGTCTGTGGTTAAGTGGAGCAGGGCAGACTCAGGACTATATGACTGTGACAGCCCACTGGGTAGATGTATTGCCTCCCGCAGCAAGAACAGCAGCGGCGGCACCAGTAGCAGCATCTCGCAATTGCCAACTCGTTCCTAGGCAGGCTACGCTTTGTATCACCGCTTTCCATAAGAGGCACACAGCTGACAACCTCTTACGGAAACTGAGGAACATCATCGCAGAATGGCTTACCCCAATTGAACTCTCCTGGGGATTTGTGACATCGGACAACGCCACCAATATTGTGCGTGCATTACATCTGGGCAAATTCCAGCACGTCCCATGTTTTGCACATACATTGAACTTGGTGGTGCAGAATTATTTAAAAAACGACAGGGGCGTGCAAGAGATGCTGTCGGTGGCCCGAAGAATTGCGGGCCACTTTCTGCCTTCAGCCACCGCATGCCGAAGACTGGAGCACCACCAAACATTCCTGAACCTGCCCTGCCATCATCTGAAGCAAGAGGTGGTAACGAGGTGGAATTCAACCCTCTATATGCTTCAGAGGATGGAGGAGCAGCAAAAGGCCATTCAAGCCTATACATCTGCCCACGATATAGGCAAAGGAGGGGGAAAGCACCTGACTCAAGCGCAGTGGAGAATGATTTCAACGTTGTGCAAGGTTCTGCAACCCTTTGAACTTTCCACATGTGAAGTCAGTTCAGACACTGCCAGCCTGAGTCAGGTCATTCCCCTCATCAGGCTTTTGCAGAAGAAGCTGGAGACATTGAAGGAGGAGCTAAAACAGAGCGATTCAACTAGGCATGTGGGACTTGTGGATGGAGCCCTTAATTTGCTTAACCAGAATTCAATCTGTTGAAATCAGAGCACTACATTTTGGCCGCCGTGCTCGATCCTAGATTTAAAACCTACATTGTATCTCTCTTTCCTGCAGACACAAGTCTGCAGAGGTTCATAGACCTGCTGGTGAGAAAATTGTCAAGTCAAGCGGAACGTGACCCGTCAACAGCTCCTCCTTCACATTCTCCCGCAACTGGGGGTGCGAGGAAAAGGCTAAGAATTCCGAGCCCACCCGCTGGCGGTGATGCAGGGCAGTCTGGAGTGAGTGCTGACATCTGGTCCGGACTGAAGGACCTGGCAACGATTACTGACATGTCGTCTACTGTCACTGCATATGATTCTGTCACCTTTGAAAGAATGGTGGAGAAAAAGAGGCAATTTGGAGGCCCTTGCACAAACTGGCTTTATTCTACCTAAGTTGCCCTCCCTCCAGTGTGTACTCCGAAAGAGTGTTTAGTGCGGCCGCTCACCTTGTCAGCAATCGGCGTACAAGGTTACTTCCAGAAAATGTGGAGAAGATGATGATCATCAAAATTAATTATAATCAATTCCTCCGTGGAGACATTCACCAGCAATTGCCTCCAGAAAGTACACAGGGATCTGAGATGGTGGATTCCAGTGGGGACGAATTAATAATCTGTGAGGAGGGGGATGTACACAGTGAAAGGGGTGAGGAATTGGAGGATGATGAGGTGGACATCTTGCCTCTGTAGAGCCAGTTTGTGCAAGGAGAGATTGATTGATTCTTTTTTGGTGGGGGCCCAAACCAACCAGTCATTTCAGTCAGTCGTGTGGCAGACCCTGTCGCTGAAATGATGGGTTCGTCAATGTTTTTCTTTTCAATCTAAGCCCCTGCAGTTTTCTGTAAGCATCTGCTTCGCTATGATGATCAACAAGTCACAAGGGAAAACACTCAGGGCTGGAGGCGTAGATCTTAGGACCAGCTGCTACAAGCATGGCAGAGGTGTCACTATCACTGGTGACACCCAGAGAGGCGGCGAGGGAGATTGTAATGCAGTGCGCGCAGATAAGCAGCGCAATGGTAAAAAGGAGGCATGGTCTCATAGGTAGGGGCGTGGCCTGAATCACCATTTTGTTGCTGCGGGTATCCCGGGGGTTGGGGGCTGTACCCGGGGACTAGTGTGTGAGTGGTGCTGGCTCCTGCACAGTGACAGAAACTGGGTGTTGCACGTAATGTCACAGTGAAACACCCATATTCTGTCACTGAAGAAGAGCCGGCACTTTGGTGTCCCCGTTGTGATGCCACTGACCCATGGGAAGCTTTACGTGGCTTACCCATGTGTTAGTAGCCCCAAGCATCTTTTGTGTTAGTCCCTGAAGAAAAACTTAAAATATTGTTTACAATTTTGTAATCAATGGCCTAATTCAGTAAGGATTGCAAATTCTGCTAAGTAACAGAATTTGCAATCCTTTGGTTCGCATGCTGGGGCCACCCATCACAGGGCATGGCCACCCAGCATGCCGCCTCCCTTCTTGACCACGCTGAAATTGCAGTCTCAGTGCAGTACAGCGTGATCATAAAAAATGGGTTAGCCTCCTGTTGGTGCAGACTGTACGTGTGCGCAGGAAGCCACCACCATTTTTGTGATCGCAACGGCTGCATGTGATGTCATGCAGCCGCTCTGACCACGCCTCCTGTTTCTCCGTTGAAGCCCTGCCCCCGCACCGCTCCATCTCCGACTTTGAAATGGAGTGTTGCTGACCCCCCCCCCGCACCGATTGACAGTCACAGAAAATGCAGGCGCATGCGTATGCTCTTAGCAATTTTTGCAGTTGGATTGCTTATTGTGATTGCAATCCAACCTGAATCAGGCTCTATTACCTATCACAATGCACTGCAGGTAGTACAAAATGGGGTTAATATAGGAGAAAAACCCCCAGAGCTGTGCTCCTTAACTGTCCCTGGTGGCTAGTGGAGCGGCTGCCCAGTAATCAGTGTCCACGCCAGTGCGCACACGGCCCGCCCCCTACTGCCACGCTGGATCACGGTATAGTGTGGGCACAGAAGCCCCTTACCTCCCTTTCATCAGCGGCCTCGTGATCCCGGAGGGCGGTGTGTGTGTGACTGACCTTAGGAAGAAACCGGAGCCTCCGCTGCAGTGACCCAGCAACCAGGGCACGGGAGTATACTGCGCCGCTGGGAGTGATGGAGCTGCAGTAAAGATGTCTATTAGACCTAGCCTGCTGCAGCCCTTGTACATTCTTATAAAAAAAGTTCTTCTTTTCTTGTCAAAATTAATAGCTAAGTATAGGCTGCCTGAGGCAGCCCCCTGTTAAGTGTCCTGCTACTGAAGGCACCAACTACAAACTGAGCTCCCTGTTCATGGAAGCGAGGTTATAGAGCAGGGGGCGCTGAGCATCTTGGGAACAGTCAAAAGCTTTGAGCCTGTTGGTGCCTCAGATCAAGATCCTACTCTACACCCCAATGTGAATCCTTGTGGAGTCCAGTGTACCCCACAGAAGAAATGAATGTGTCACACCCATTGGCAGCAACATTAGAATAGCTGCTGATGGGCACAATTGAGAAAGGAAGGGGGGAAAACATTTGAATCCAGCACATATATGTAATTTGAATATGTAATTTGTACCTTCCTACTTTAAAATGTAATGGATGAACCTCACCCTGTGAGAACTATCTTCATGATCAAGAGATCTCATATGCAAGATAAGTATGTGTTGGCAGAGGCGCTCACTGGGCAGAGATGCTGATCGCATCTCTGGCATGTGCCGGTGCACTGCGGCACCAGCACATACACACACACACACTTCAGACCTGATCTCCTGTTGTGTGAATATGCACAGCAGAGATCAGGTCTGAATTAGGCCCTATATACAGCTGTCAGTAAGGCAGGGATCTGCTGCTGCCAGTGAGGCAGGGATGTGCTGCTGTCAGTGAAGCAGTGATCTGCTGCTGCCAGTGAGGCAGGGATCTGCTGCTGCCAGTGAGGCAGGGATGTGCTGCTATAAGTGAGGCAGGTATGTGCTGCTGTCAATGAGGCAGGGATGTGCTGCTGTCAGTGAAGCAGGGATGTGCTGCTGTCAGCGAGGCAGTGATCTGCTGCCCACTATCTCCCTATCACCCCTGCCTGAGTCACACACTTTCCCTGTCACCCCTGCCTCAGTTACCCACTATCTCCCAGTCACCGCTGCCTCAGTTAACCAATATACCTGCGACCCCTGCCTCAGTCACCCACTATACCAGTCACCCCTGCTTTAGTCACCCACTATCTCTGTCACCCCTGCCTCAGTCAACCACTATCTCCATATCACCCCTACCTCAGTCACCCACTATCCCTGTCACCTCTGCCTCAGTCACCCACTGTCACCCTATCACCCCTGCCTCAGTCACCCACTATCCCTGTCACCCCTGCCTCAGTCTCCTACTGTCCCTGTCACCCCTGCCACAGTCATCCACTATATCCCTATCACCCCTGCCTTAGTCACTGACTATCTCCCAGTCACCCCGGCCTCAGTCACCCACTATCTCCCAGTCAAACATGCTTCAGTCACCCACTATCTCCCAGTCATCCCTGCCTCAGTCACCTACTGACACCAGTGCAGACATTTCTGCTGCGGCCTCTCCACTCTCCAGCGTGAACGTACTGTTGACTGAGGAAATCCGCTTCCCAGTTGAGGACTCCGGGAATGAACACTGCCGATATTGCTGGCAGATGACGTTCTACCCAACTGAGGATTTTTGATACTTCCAGCTTTGCCATGCAATTTCGAGTGCCGCCTTGATGATTTGTGTACACTACCGTGGTGTCGTTGTCCGATTGTACTTGAACAGGCCTGTTCTGTACTAGAGGCAGGGCCAGTGTCAATGAATTGAACACTGCCCGCAATTCCAGAATGTTTATCGGGAGGAGAGATTCCTCCCTGGTCCACCGATGGTGAAGGGTCGTCATCACGGCCATGACCTTGGTGAATTTCCGAGGTGCCGTGGCCAAACCAGAAGGCAGGACCTGAAATCCAAAAACTAACCAGGCACAACACTGCTTAGCTTCCAACATCAGATGAGATTGGACATATCCAGTGTGATGCGGCTGTAGATGATTTATGCTGTTTCTAACTTCTACTTCTAACTACTGGTACATCAATGAATAAGTTTCAAAATATAATGCATCAAGAGAACGGTGTTGGTAGTATAAAACTACCTACAGCACCTGGTATTCCCAGGTGGTCTCACATCCAAGAACAAACCAGGCCTAAAATCAGGTGATATTGGGCATATACAGTGTGGTGTGGCTGTAGATGAGCTTAGTGGTTTCTGTTAGAGTTCTTCTACTTCTAACTACTCGTACATAAATGAGTAAGCAGCCGATTTATTAAACCTGGTGAAATGATAATTTGCATGGTGATAAAGTACCAGCCAATCAGCTCCTAATTGCCATGTCACAGGCTGGGTTTGAAAAATGACAGTTAGGAGCTGACTGGCTGGTACTTTATCACCTTGCCGCAGAAAATGCAGGCGCATGCGTATGCTCTTAGCAATTTTTGCAGTTGGACTGCTTATTGCGATTGCAATCCAACCTGAATCAGGCTCTATTACCTATCACAATGCACTGCGGGTAGTACAAAATGGGGTTAATATAAGAGAAAACCCCCCAGAGCTGTGCTCCTTAACTGTCCCTGGTGGCTAGTGGAGCAGCTGCCCAGTAATCAGTGTCCACGCCAGTGCGCACATGGCCCGCCCCCTACAGCCACGCTGGATCACGGTATAGTGTGGGCACAGAAGTCCCTTACCTCCCTTTCATCAGCGGCCTCGTGATCCCGGAGGGCGGTGTGTGTGTGACTGACCTTAGGAAGAAACCGGAGCCTCCGCTGCAGTGACCCAGCAACCAGGGCGCGGGAGTATACTGCGCCGCTGGGAGTGATGGAGCTGCAGTAAAGATGTCTATTAGACCTAGCCTGCTGCAGCCCTTGTAGATTCTTATAAAAAAAAGTTCTTCTTTTCTTGTCAAAATTAATAGCTAAGAATAGGCTGCCTGAGGCAGCCCCCTCTTAAGTGGCCTGCTACTGAAGGCACCAACTACAAACTGAGCTCCCTGTTCATGGAAGCGAGGTTATAGAGGAGGGGGCTCTGAGCATCTTGGGAACAGTCAAAAGCTTTGAGCCTGTTGGTGCCTCAGATCAAGATCCTACTCTACACCCCAATGTGAATCCTTGTGGAGTCCAGTGTACCCCACAGAAGAAATGAATGTGTCACACCCATTGGCAGCAACATTAGAATAGCTGCTGATGGGCACAATTGAGAAAGGAAGGGGGGAAAACATTTGAATCCAGCACATATATGTAATTTGAATATGTAATTTGTACCTTCCTACTTTAAAATGTAATGGATGAACCTCACCCTGTGAGAACTATCTTCATGATCAAGAGATCTCATATGCAAGATAAGTATGTGTTGGCAGAGGCGCTCACTGGGCAGAGATGCTGATCGCATCTCTGGCATGTGCCGGTGCACTGCGGCACCAGCACATACACACACACACACTTCAGACCTGATCTCCTGTTGTGTGAATATGCACAGCAGAGATCAGGTCTGAATTAGGCCCTATATACAGCTGTCAGTAAGGCAGGGATCTGCTGCTGCCAGTGAGGCAGGGATGTGCTGCTGTCAGTGAAGCAGTGATCTGCTGCTGCCAGTGAGGCAGGGATCTGCTGCTGCCAGTGAGGCAGGGATGTGCTGCTATAAGTGAGGCAGGTATGTGCTGCTGTCAATGAGGCAGGGATGTGCTGCTGTCAGTGAAGCAGGGATGTGCTGCTGTCAGCGAGGCAGTGATCTGCTGCCCACTATCTCCCTATCACCCCTGCCTGAGTCACACACTTTCCCTGTCACCCCTGCCTCAGTTACCCACTATCTCCCAGTCACCGCTGCCTCAGTTAACCAATATACCTGCGACCCCTGCCTCAGTCACCCACTATACCAGTCACCCCTGCTTTAGTCACCCACTATCTCTGTCACCCCTGCCTCAGTCAACCACTATCTCCATATCACCCCTACCTCAGTCACCCACTATCCCTGTCACCTCTGCCTCAGTCACCCACTGTCACCCTATCACCCCTGCCTCAGTCACCCACTATCCCTGTCACCCCTGCCTCAGTCTCCTACTGTCCCTGTCACCCCTGCCACAGTCATCCACTATATCCCTATCACCCCTGCCTTAGTCACTGACTATCTCCCAGTCACCCCGGCCTCAGTCACCCACTATCTCCCAGTCAAACATGCTTCAGTCACCCACTATCTCCCAGTCATCCCTGCCTCAGTCACCTACTGACACCAGTGCAGACATTTCTGCTGCGGCCTCTCCACTCTCCAGCGTGAACGTACTGTTGACTGAGGAAATCCGCTTCCCAGTTGAGGACTCCGGGAATGAACACTGCCGATATTGCTGGCAGATGACGTTCTACCCAACTGAGGATTTTTGATACTTCCAGCTTTGCCATGCAATTTCGAGTGCCGCCTTGATGATTTGTGTACACTACCGTGGTGTCGTTGTCCGATTGTACTTGAACAGGCCTGTTCTGTACTAGAGGCAGGGCCAGTGTCAATGAATTGAACACTGCCCGCAATTCCAGAATGTTTATCGGGAGGAGAGATTCCTCCCTGGTCCACCGATGGTGAAGGGTCGTCATCACGGCCATGACCTTGGTGAATTTCCGAGGTGCCGTGGCCAAACCAGAAGGCAGGACCTGAAATCCAAAAACTAACCAGGCACAACACTGCTTAGCTTCCAACATCAGATGAGATTGGACATATCCAGTGTGATGCGGCTGTAGATGATTTATGCTGTTTCTAACTTCTACTTCTAACTACTGGTACATCAATGAATAAGTTTCAAAATATAATGCATCAAGAGAACGGTGTTGGTAGTATAAAACTACCTACAGCACCTGGTATTCCCAGGTGGTCTCACATCCAAGAACAAACCAGGCCTAAAATCAGGTGATATTGGGCATATACAGTGTGGTGTGGCTGTAGATGAGCTTAGTGGTTTCTGTTAGAGTTCTTCTACTTCTAACTACTCGTACATAAATGAGTAAGCAGCCGATTTATTAAACCTGGTGAAATGATAATTTGCATGGTGATAAAGTACCAGCCAATCAGCTCCTAATTGCCATGTCACAGGCTGGGTTTGAAAAATGACAGTTAGGAGCTGACTGGCTGGTACTTTATCACCTTGCACTTTATCAGTTCACCAGGCTTAATAGATCTGCCCCAATGTTTCAAAATGGAATGCATCAAGAGAACGGTGTTGGTAGTATAAAACTACCTACAGCACCTGGTATTCCCAGGTGGTCTCACATCCAAGAACAAACCAGGCCTAAAATCAGGTGATATTGGGCATATACAGTGTGGTGTGGCTGTAGATGAGCTTAGTGGTTTCTGTTAGAGTTCTTCTACTTCTAACTACTCGTACATAAATGAGTAAGCAGCCGATTTATTAAACCTGGTGAAATGATAATTTGCATGGTGATAAAGTACCAGCCAATCAGCTCCTAATTGCCATGTCACAGGCTGGGTTTGAAAAATGACAGTTAGGAGCTGACTGGCTGGTACTTTATCACCTTGCACTTTATCAGTTCACCAGGCTTAATAGATCTGCCCCAATGTTTCAAAATGGAATGCATCAAGAGAACGGTGTTAGTATTGTAAAAATACACACAGCTCCTGGTATTTCCTTGTGGTCTCCCATCCAAGGCCCTCATTCCGAGTTGTTCGCTCTGTATTTTTCATCGCATCGCAGTGAAAATCCGCTTAGTACGCATGCGCAATGTTCGCACTGCGACTGCGCCAAGTAACTTTACTATGAAGAAAGTATTTTTACTCACGGCTTTTTCTTCGCTCCGGCGATCGTAATGTGATTGACAGGAAATGGGTGTTACTGGGCGGAAACACGGCGTTTCAGGGGCGTGTGGCTGAAAACGCTACCGTTTCCGGAAAAAACGCAGGAGTGGCCGGGGAAACGGTGGGAGGGCCTGGGCGAACGCTGGGTGTGTTTGTGACGTCAACCAGGAACGACAAGCACTGAACTGATCGCACAGGCAGAGTAAGTCTGGAGCTACTCTGAAACTGCTAAGTAGTTAGTAATCGCAATATTGCGAATACATCGGTCGCAATTTTAAGAAGCTAAGATTCACTCCCAGTAGGCGGCGGCTTAGCGTGTGTAACTCTGCTAAATTCGCCTTGCGACCGATCAACTCGGAATGAGGGCCCAAGTACTAAAAGCAGGACCAACACTGCTCAGCTTCCATGATCAGGAGAGATTGGGCAAATCCAGTGTGCTGTGGCTGTAGATGAGCTGGTGGTTTCTGTTACAGCTCTTCTACTTCTAACTTCTGGTACATAAAAGAATACATGTAAAAATTAAATGTACCAAGAAAATGGTGTTGGTAGTTTAAAAACACCTAAAGAATCTGATACTACCAAGCAGTCTCCCATCCATGTATTAACAAAGTCCAATACTGCTTTGCTTCAAAAATCAAATGAGATTGGGCATATCCAGTGTGGTGTGGCTTTAGATAAGCTTTGTGGTTTCTGTTAGAGCTCTTCTACTTCTAACTACTGGTACATTAATGAATATGTATAAGGTTGTAGTTTATCCAATATGCCTTTACTACCTTACCTTTCAACCCCCCCTCCCTCCCCTCTTCTCCTTATAGCTTCCTTAGTTCTCTCCTCCTCGTGTGTGCGTTATTTGTTTTCTCATATGTCCTAGAGGATGCTGGGGTCACATTAAGAACCATGGGGTATAGACGGGATCCGCAGGAGACATGGGCACTTTAAGACTTTCAAAGGGTGTGAACTGTCTCCTCCCTCTATGCCCCTCCTCCAGACTCCAGTTTTAGTATTGTGCGCAGTGATACTGGATGCACTACAGGGGAGCTCTACTGAGTTTCTCTGAAAAGACTTGTTAGTTTTTTTTATTTTCAGGGAGGCTGCTGGCAACAGTCTCCCTGCTTCGTGGGACTTAGGGGAGAGAAGTATGACCAACTTCTAGTGAGTTCAATGGCTCTGCTTCAGGCTGACAGGACACCATTAGCTCCTGAGGGTGCTGATCGCTGGGTACGCCTAGATGCACACTCCCGCAGCCTGCCGTCACCCCCTTACAGAGCCAGAAGACAGGTGAGTAGCAGAAGAACAGAAGACTTCTTCTTCAGTGACGGCATTCTGAGGTACCGAGCAGCGAGCGGAACGCTGTGCGCCATGCTCCCACACAAACACAGGCACTGCAGGGTGCAGGGCACGGGGGGGGGGCACCCTGGGCAGCATACATTCCTCACAAAAGGCTGGAAAAAGTGGACATTAGTGCCTGGGCACTGTCCTTACCCCGCTAGCGTAATTAATTATTTCTGAGCGGGACAGATACGCGCCATTACAGCGGCGGGGCTTCTTCCTCACCTCACCAGAACATCTTTAGAGCATTACAAGTCTATCACTATAGAGTTTATTATTTCCCAGACGGTGTACTTTTGGCGCTGGATTGTGAGCTGAAAAATCCTCTGTGTCCCTCTGACAGATTTACTGACGGTCTGTCCCCCATAAGCCGGTGTGTCTGTGGGTACTTGGTATATGTGTGTCAACATGTCGGTGGCTGAATGTTTTTCCCAAGAGGAAACTATGGCCCTCATTCCGAGTCGTTCGCTCGGTATTTTTCATCGCATCGCAGTGAAATTCCGCTTAGTGCGCATGCGCAATATTCACACTGCGACTGCGCCAAGTATCTTTGCTATGAAGATAGTATTTTTACTCACGGCTTTTTCATCGCTCCGGCGATCGTAATGTGATTGACAGGAAATGGGTGTTACTGGGCGGAAACATGGCGTTTTATGGGCGTGTGGCTGAAAACGCTACCGTTTCCGGAAAAAACGCAGGAGTGGCCGGAGAAACGGGGGAGTGGTTGGGCGAACGCTGGGTGTGTTTGTGACGTCAAACCAGGAACGACAAGCACTGAACTGATCGCACAGGCAGAGTAAGTGTGGAGCTACTCTAAAACTGCTAAGTAGTTTGTGATCGCAATATTGCGAATACATCGGTCGCAATTTTAAGATGCTAAGATACACTCCCAGTAGGCGGCGGCTTAGCGTGTGTAACTCTGCTAAATTCGCCTTGCGACCGATCAACTCGGAATGAGGGCCTATATTAGGAATGCAGACATATGATGGTGGCCCTGTTGGCACCACCAATAACTGACTGGGTAAATGTTTCAGTAATATCAGAGTAAGGTTGGATAAATCTGTGTCCCAGACACAGACGTAGAGAATAGATGTGATATTCATGGCTATGTTTCTTTTCCCTCAGGCCCCGCTGGGTCGCAAAAATGTTATTTTGCCCAGTTACTACACACTGATACTGACACGGATACTGATACTTATGTCGACCATAATGTTTCCTGATTAGATCCAATATTGGCAAGGAGCATTCAGTACATGATTGTGGATATTAAGGACATATTAAAATCACTGAAGACCCTGCTGTTCCTGACAAAGGGGTCTATATGTATGTATATATAGATATATAATGAAAGCTGATGTAACGTTCCTCCATCTCTGTTTGAGAAAGTCTGGGCCAGCTCGACAAGATGGTTTCAAATCCCCAAAAGGATTCTGGTTGTTTATTCATTTCCCGCCGCGGACAGAATAAAGTGGGAGTCACCCCCTGTTCTGCACGGGGCCCTGTCACAAATCCAGCGGATCGTATGCAGGAAGCTACATTATTTCTAGTTATGTAACCACGGGTACATTACTTAGACCTGCCATTACATGTGCATGGGTGAGTAGTAGTATTCAAGAATTGGTCGAATACCTTGTCATCCGATATAGATACCCTGGAGAGATGGGATACTCCTTACATTGTATCATATCAAGGACACTGCAGCATACTTACGTGAGACTGCAAGGGATATAGGACTCTTGAGTTCACGGGCCAATTTCATGTCAGTGTCGGATAGGAGGGCATTGTGGATTCACCAAGAGAATGCTGATGCTGACTCCAAGAAGAAAGGGAGTCTCTTCCCTATGAAGGTGAAGCCTTGTTTGGTGACTGCCTAGTTAATTTGATCTCGGCAGCTCCCGCAGGTAAGTCAACCTTCTTGCCCTATGTTCCGTCCCAACGGATGAAGACGCATCATTATCTGATGCAGTCATTTCGGCCCAATAGATATGCAAGAAGTTAAGATTCCCCTTTCTTTGCAGGTAGAGGAAGGAGAAGAGAGAAGAGGTCTGCATCCTCTTCAAGATCGCAGGAGCAGAGATCATCCTCTGCTTCTGCCAAATCCACTGCATGACGCTGGGGCTCTCTTGCAGGAGCCCGCACCAGTGGGGGCACGTCTAAAACTCTTCAGTCAGTTCTGGATTCATTCGGACATGGACTCGTGTGTTTTACAAATAGTGTCCCAAGGGTACAAACTGGGGTTTCAAGATGTTCCCCCTCACCGATTGTTCAAACATTAAGTTACTGTGCTATTCCTGGGTTATATAGCGCTGGGGTATGTGCTGGCATACTCTCTCTCTGTCTCTCCAAAGGGCCTTGTGGGGGAAATGTCTTCAGTAAAAGTATTCCCTGTGTGTGTGGTGTGTCGGTACGCGTGTGTCGACATGTCTGAGGAAGAAGGCTATATTAGAGAGGAGCGGGAGCAAATGAACGTGGTGTCTCCGCCGATACCTGATTGGATGGATATGTGGAATGTTTTAAATGCTAGTGTAAACTCATTGCACAAAAGATTAGACAAGGCAGAAGCTTTGGGACAGTCAGGGTCTCAACCAATGCCTAATCCTATGTCGCAGGGACTGTCAGGGTCTCATAAGCGCCCACTATCCAGATTGTTGACACAGATACCGACACGGATTCTGACTCCAGTGGCGATTACGATGATGCAAAGTTACAGCCAAAATTGGCAAAATACATTTGATATATGATTATGGCAATAAAAGATGTTTTGCACATCACAGAGGAGCCCCCTATCCCTGACAAGAGGGTACATATGTACAAGGGAAAGAAGCCTGAGGTAACCTTTCCCCCCTCACACGAGCTGAACGAGTTATGTGAAAAAGCTTGGGAATCTCCTGCAGATTTCCAAAAGGATTCCCCTTTCCCATCAACGGATAGGTTACGATGGGAATCCTCCCCTTGGGTGGACAAAGCATTAACACGCTTATCCAAGAAGGTAGCCCTCCCGTCCCAGGATACAGCTACCCTCAAAGAGTCTGCTGACCGCAAACAGGAGATTACCCTGAAGTCCATTTATACACATTCAGGTACCTTACTCAGACCGGCAATTGCGTCGGCCTGGGTGTGTAGTTCTGTAGCGGCATGGACGGATACCCTAGATAAGGCTACTATTTTATTGCCCCTGGGGCATATAAGAGATGCTGTCCTATATATGTGTGTATGCAAACTACAGGTGGTGCTGCAGGGCTCACACCCTTTTACTTGTCTTGTAGAGCAACTCTGGAGCTGTTACTGGGTCCAGCTGCTGCAAGAAATCAGCTTGAATGCTTCAGGGGCTTGGGCATGGCCAACATGAGCCCCACACTGATGGGGGTGTATAAAGCGATCTAGGGGTCATCCAAGCGCAACCCCACAAAGGCCGCCATGCCCTGCGTGACCATTTTCTCTTTTCATATGCAGACGAGGGTTGCAGCCAACTATGCCCATTGCTTGGATGACATCACCGTATGCAAATCCGTCTGCTGCAGACCTTTCCCCAGGAATGCTTGTACTAGTTGTTGCATATGGTTTGATGTTTGAGGGTGCTTCAGTATTAGGCAGCCTTCCGCCCTCTCATGTTCATCTGAAAATATGTGGTCTCCCTGCAGTTCCCTTGTGCTTCCTCAGTTGAATCTCCTTAACTTGACGGGTGTGTGCCCGAGCAGCCGCCCTCCACAGCCCTATCCCAACACATACTTATCTTGCATATGAGATCTCTTGATCATGAAGATAGTTCTCACAGGGTGAGGTTCATCCATTACATTTTAAAGTAGGAAGGTACAAATTACATATTCAAATTACATATATGTGCTGGATTCAAATGTTTTCCCCCCTTCCTTTCTCAATTGTGCCCATCAGCAGCTATTCTAATGTTGCTGCCAATGGGTGTGACACATTCATTTCTTCTGTGGGGTACACTGGACTCCACAAGGATTCACATTGGGGTGTAGAGTAGGATCTTGATCTGAGGCACCAACAGGCTCAAAGCTTTTGACTGTTCCCAAGATGCTCAGAGCCCCCTCCTCTATAACCTCGCTTCCATGAACAGGGAGCTCAGTTTGTAGTTGGTGCCTTCAGTAGCAGGCCACTTAAGAGGGGGCTGCCTCAGGCAGCCTATTCTTAGCTATTAATTTTGACAAGAAAAGAAGAACTTTTTTTTATAAGAATCTACAAGGGCTGCAGCAGGCTAGGTCTAATAGACATCTTTACTGCAGCTCCATCACTCCCAGCGGCGCAGTATACTCCCGCGCCCTGGTTGCTGGGTCACTGCAGCGGAGGCTCCGGTTTCTTCCTAAGGTCAGTCACACACACACCGCCCTCCGGGATCACGAGGCCGCTGATGAAAGGGAGGTAAGGGACTTCTGTGCCCACACTATACCGTGATCCAGCGTGGCTGTAGGGGGCGGGCCATGTGCGCACTGGCGTGGACACTGATTACTGGGCAGCTGCTCCACTAGCCACCAGGGACAGTTAAGGAGCACAGCTCTGGGGGGTTTTCTCTTATATTAACCCCATTTTGTACTACCCGCAGTGCATTGTGATAGGTAATAGAGCCTGATTCAGGTTGGATTGCAATCGCAATAAGCAGTCCAACTGCAAAAATTGCTAAGAGCATACGCATGCGCCTGCATTTTCTGCGGCACCCCGCAGTTAATGCGATCGCCTCTGACTGTCAATCGGTGCTGGGGAAGGGGGGGTCAGCAACACTCCATTTACAAGTCAGAGATGGAGCGGTGCGTGGGCAGGGCTTCAAATTGGGGTCGGCAACGGAGAAACAGGAGGCGTGGTCAGAGCGGTTGCATGACATCACATGCAGCAGCTGCGATCACAAAAATGGTGGCGGCTTCCTGCGCACACATACAGTCTGCACCAACAGGAGGCTAACCCATTTTTTATGATCACGCTGAACTGCACTGCGACTGCAATTTCAGCGTGGTCAAGAAGGGAGGCGGCATGCTGGGTGGCCCCAGCATGCGAACCAAAGGATTGCAAATTCTGTTACTTAGCAGAATTTGCAATCCTTACTGAATTAGGCCCATTGATTACAAAATTTATTTGTAAATATTTGAAGTTTTTCTTCAGGGACTAACACAAAAGATGCTTGGGGCTACTAACACATGGGTAAGCCACGTAAAGCTTCCCATGGGTCAGTGGCATCACAACGGGGTTGCGGCCCACACCCGAGTGTCACCCGCCAAGGGGGGTGACACCAAAGTGCCGGCTCCTCTTCAGTGACAGAATATGGGTGTTTCACTGTGACATTACGTGCAACACCCAGTTTCTGTCACTGTGCAGGAGCCAGCACCACTCACACACTAGTCCCCGGGTGCAGCACTCAACCCCCGGGATACCCGGAGCAACAAAATGGAGATTCAGGCCAACAGGCCACACCCCTACCTATGAGACCATGCCTCCATTTTACCATTGCGCTGCTTATCTGCGCGCACTGCATTACAATCTCCCTCGCTGCCTCTCTGGGTGTCACCAATGATAGTGACACCTTTGCCATGCTTGTAGCAGCTGGTCCTAAGATCTACGCCTCCAGCCCTGAGTATTTGCCCTTGTGACTTGTTGATCATCATAGCGAAGCAGATTCTTACAGAAAACTGCAGGGGCTTAGATTGAAAAGAAAAACATTGACGAACCCATCATTTCAGCAACAGGGTCTGCCACACGGCTGACTGAAATGACTGGTTGGTTTGGACCCCCACCAAAAAAGAAGCAATCAATCTCTCCTTGCACAAACTGGCTCTACAGAGGCAAGATGTCCACCTCATCATCCTCCGATTCCTCACTCCTTTCACTGTGTACATCGCCCTCCTCACAGATTATTAATTCGTCCCCACTGGAATCCACCATCTCAGATCCCTGTGTACTTTCTGGAGGCAATTGCTGGTGAATGTCTCCACGGAGGAATTGATTATAATTCATTTTGATGATCATCATCTTCTCCACATTTTCTGGAAGTAACCTCGTACGCCGATTGCTGACAAGGTGAGCGGCTGCACTAAACACTCTTTTGGAGTACACACTGGAGGGAGGGCAACTTAGGTAGAATAAAGCCAGTTTGTGCAAGGGCCTCCAAATTGCCTCTTTTTCCTGCCAGTATACATACGGACTGTCTGACGTGCCTACCTGGATGCGGTCACTCATATAATCCTCCACCATTCTTTCAAAGGTGACAGAATCATATGCAGTGACAGTAGACGACATGTCAGTAATCGTTGCCAGGTCCTTCAGTCCGGACCAGATGTCAGCACTCACTCCAGACTGCCCTGCATCACCGCCAGCGGGTGGGCTCGGAATTCTTAGCCTTTTCCTCGCACCCCCAGTTGCGGGAGAATGAGAAGGAGGAGCTGTTGACGGGTCACGTTCCGCTTGACTTGACAATTTTCTCACCAGCAGGTCTTTGAACCTCTGCAGACTTGTGTCTGCAGGAAAGAGAGATACAATGTAGGTTTTAAATCTAGGATCGAGCACGGTGGCCAAAATTTATTGCTCTGATTTCAACAGATTGAATCCTGGTTAAGCGAATTAAGGGCTCCATCCACAAGTCCCACATGCCTAGCGGAATCGCTCTGTTTTAGCTCCTCCTTCAATGTCTCCAGCTTCTTCTGCAAAAGCCTGATGAGGGGAATAACCTGACTCAGGCTGGCAGTGTCTGAACTGACTTCACGTGTGGCAAGTTCAAAGGATTGCAGAACCTTGCACAACGTTGAAATCATTCTCCACTGCGCTTGAGTCAGGTGCATTCCCCCTCCTTTGCCTATATCGTGGGTAGATGTATAGGCTTGAATGGCATTTTGCTGCTCCTCCATCCTCTGAAGCATATAGAGGGTTGAATTCCACCTCGTTACCACCTCTTGCTTCAGAGGATGGCAGGGCAGGTTCAGGAATGTTTGGTGGTGCTCCAGTCTTCGGCACGCGGTGGCTGAATGCAGAAAGTGGCCCGCAATTCTTCGGGCCACCGACAGCATCTCTTGCATGCCCCTGTCGTTTTTTAAATAATTCTGCACCACCAAATTCAATGTATGTGCAAAACATGGGACGTGCTGGAATTTGCCCAGATGTAATGCACGCACAATATTGGTGGCGTTGTCCGATGTCACAAATCCCCAGGATAGTCAAATTGGGGTAAGCCATTCTGCGATGATGTTCCTCAGTTTCCGTAAGAGGTTGTCAGCTGTGTGCCTCTTATGGAAAGCGGTGATACAAAGCGTAGCCTGCCTAGGAACGAGTTGGCATTTGCGAGATGCTGCTACTGGTGCCGCCGCTGCTGTTCTTGCTGCGGGAGGCAATACATCTACCCAGTGGGCTGTCACAGTCATATAGTCCTGAGTCTGCCCTGCTCCACTTAACCACGGACATGTGGACTAGTGGACATTGGGTACAACTGCATTTTTTAGGACACTGGTGACTCTTTTTCTGAGGTCTGTGTACATTTTCGGTATCGCCTGCCTAGAGAAATGGAACCTAGATGGCATTTGGTACCGTTGACACAGTACCTCAATCAAGTCTCTAGTTGCCTCTGAATTAACGATGGATACCGGAACCACGTTTCTCACCACCCAGGCTGACAAGACCTGAGTTATCCGCTTTGCAGCAGGATGACTGCTGTGATATTTCATCTTCCTCGCAAAGGACTGTTGGACAGTCAATTGCCTACTGGAAGTAGTACAAGTGGTCTTCCGACTTCCCCTCTGGGATGACGATCGACTCCCAGCAGCAACAACAGCAGCGCCAGCAGCAGTAGGCGTTACACTAAAGGATGCATCGGAGGAATCCCAGGCAGGAGAGGACTCGTCAGACTTGCCAGTGACATGGCCTGCAGGACTATTGGCTCTCCTGTCTAAGGAGGAAATTGACACTGAGGGAGTTGGTGGTGTGGTTTGCAGGAGCTTGGTTACAAGAGGAAGGGATTTAGTGGTCAGTGGACTGCTTCCGCTGTCATCCAAAGTTTTTGAACTTGTCACTGACTTATGATTAATGCGCTGCAGGTGACGTATAAGGGAGGATGTTCTGAGGTGGTTAACGTCCTTACCCCTACTTATTACAGCTTGACAAAGGCAACACACGGCTTGACACCTGTTGTCCGCATTTGTGTACAGGATGCATACCTTCATGTCCAAATTTATCCATCTCATCAGTCGTACCTCAGATTTGCGGTACAGGACTGTCATTGCCAATTTCAGACGTTGCTGTTTGGTCTCTGCACGGCCCAGAGAATTTTCACCAAGGTAATGGTGGAAATTATGGTTCTCCTGCGCAAGCAATGTGTCACAATTATCCCGTACTTGAGCGATCTCATAAAAGCGAGATCAAGAGAGCAGTTGCTGAACAGCGTATCACTTTCACTGAAAGTGTTACAGCAACACGGCTGGATTTTCAATATCCCAAAGTCGCAGTTGGTTCCTACGACTCGTCTGTCTTTCTTGGGCATGATTCTGGACACAGACCAGAAGAGGGTTTATCTCCCGATAGAAAAGGCCCAGGAACTCATGACTCTTGTCAGGAACCTATTGAAACCAAAACTTGTGTCAGTGCATCACTGCACTCGAGTCCTGGGAAAGATGGTGGCATCATACAAAGCCATTCCATTCGGCAGGTTCCATGCGAGGACTTTCCAATGGGACCTACTGGACAAGTGGTCTAGGTCACATTTACAGATGCATTGGTTGATCACCCTGTCCCCCAGGGTCAGGGTATCACTCCTGTGGTGGCTGCAGAGTGCTCACCTTCTCGAGTGACGCAGATTCGGCATTCAGGACTGGATCCTGGTGACCACAGATGCAAGCCTCCAAGGTTGGGGAGCAGTCACACAGGGAAGAAATTTCCAAGGTCTTTGGTCAAGTCAAGAGACTTGTCTTCACATCAACATCCTGAAACTAGGGGCCATATACAATGCCCTACGTCAAGCGGAGACCTTACTTTGCGACCAACCGGTTCTGATCCAGTCAGTCAACGTCACCGCAGTGGCTCATGTAAACCGCCAAGGCGGCACAAGGAGCAGAGTGGTGATGGCACAAGCTACCTTTGCATTTTTCTCCCAAACGAAGGACACTAGAATGAAAATTTTAAAGCCTCCTGTTAGTGCTTCATCTACACGGTATAGCCCTGAATTTTCCAATGCGTAGCTCTTTGCAAAAGAGAGATATTGGCAAGGAAAAGCTGTCTTGTACCTTTGCATTTTTCTCCCAAACGAAGGACACTAGAAAGAAAATTTTAAAGCCTCCTGTTAGGCCATCATCTACACGGCATAGCCCTGAATTTTCCAATGCGCAGCTCTTTGCAAAAGAGAGATATTGGCAAGGAAAAGCTGTCTTGTACCTTTGCATTTTTCTCCCAAACGAAGGACACTAGAAAGAAAATTTTAAAGCCTCCTGTTAGGCCATCATCTACACGGCATAGCCCTGAATTTTCCAATGTGCAGCTCTTTACAAAAGAGAGATATTGGCAAGGAAAAGCTGTCTTGTACCTTTGCATTTTTCTCCCAAACGAAGGAAACTAGAATGAAAATTTTAAAGCCTCCTGTTAGTGCTTCATCTACACGGTATAGCCCTGAATTTTCCAATGCGTAGCTCTTTGCAAAAGAGAGATATTGGCAAGGAAAAGCTGTCTTTCAACTCTTCCACAACTGAAAAACAGATAGTGTTCCCAAGCCTTCCATCCTGTAATATCTTTAGTCTCTCGTCAATGAAGAAAACAATCCCTCCAGCAGACTCTTCAACCACGATACAAGATCACAGCCAAAAGGGCGAGAAGCAACTACACTTGCGTTTAACCAAAATGGCTAAAACTTAGTGGAGGAAAGTGCAGTGCACCAAAACATAAGCTGACACAATCATGGAGAATGCGCCAGCATATATGCTCTTCTATCTATATTTTGCAAACCTGCTCTTGTCCCCTCAAGCTGCTCCATGTAGATTTGACGCCTGGCAAGGTGCATAACCCACTGACAAGCAGGCACACTCCTGCATGAGTTTTCACTCTCACTAGCAGGATGATACACATTCATTTGCATGTGCTCCACCTCTGACACACCGCCCACCCAACCACCCAGTCACCAGAGCCACCCACAAGCCAACTGGCTCCGTGATTTAATTTGCACAGTGCAGTCATCCAGACAGCATGTCCTTCTCAATGGAATAATCTCTGGTTCCATGGAATCTTCCGCATTGGAATGCTGCGGAACAAAAAGGATTTAAACATTCAGCTTGCTAGCATTCAATGTACCTGCGGCTTGGCTCTAGCACATGGGTCTTCATCCTGTGGCCCTCCAGCTGCTGTGAAACTACACATCCCAGCATGCCCTGCCACAGTTTTGCTATTAAGGTATGCTAAAACTGAGGCAGGGCATGCTGGTATATGTAGTTCCACAGCAGCTGGAGGGTCGCAGGTTGAAGACCCATATTCTAGGATGCCTGTTCTATGATGCATGTTCCGTGATGTCACAATCAGCTTGGAATGGGGTGTCTAGCATGCATTTGCTGACAGCCACTTGAGGGAGACACACATCAGGAGATGCAGCATATCGGAGGTCTTCGATGCCTTTCCAGCAAATGCACACCACCAGCTGCTGGTCTGGACACAAAACAATACCCACAATTGAAGGCTCAAAATGCCCAACTACAGGATTAATGTAAGTAGTGAATTTAGGAATGAATTTAGAAGTAGGAAATTAAGTTAGTTCACAAGTACATTCAAATTCCGATCTAAAGTCTAGGTAGGCCTCACGTCCTGGCAGCCCCCAGCATTTAAAAATGCCTTGATTAGAGGTAGGGAATTAAATGTAGATAAGAAGTAGACACAAAATAACACTCCACAGAGCAATTATCAGGTGTCTTTATCAATTGTTGCATTTAAAAAATCAAGCAATTAGGGAACACAATGTTGCGACAATGTAACCCTATTTGCAAAATAGTACTAAATAAGTTTGTCGATGTAAGACATTTGCAAAGGCGCAAACAAAACACGCTGGAAAATGCAACTGAATCTGTTTTTGGAGGTTAGAATAGATGCAGGATCAAGTAGCTCAATGGGTAGGGTGTTTGATTAGAATTCAACAGGTTATAGATTTGAATCCTGGGTATGATAGTTTGAGGTGTTATTTAATAAAGTATGTTTATATATTAGTCACACATGGCTTACTTGTACAAATGGCATGTCACCAGTTAGTGCTGACTGCTGATATGCCATTTGCACAAACACGCCATGTGTGACTGTATATGCATTTAAGGAGGGCACCCCGGCAATACCACAAACCATTGAGTGTCAAGTATACTAGATATATCTTCATATCTCATGTGCTTTCTCTGAGACCAATCTTGTTATGCCCCTTCCCCACAAGGCATCCGCCTTTTGTCCATATTGCAAAAATGGGGAGGGGAGGGGGGGGGCATATAATTCTCTGTCACAGGGCACCAAAAAGTCTAGTTATGGCTCTGGTATGCATTATGTAATCTGGCAGACCATATCTCCAACACTGGCTGGTTGGAATAGAAATCCGGTTATCTATGTGAGCAAATGACCATCAACGATTTACTCTCAAACACTAGAAAATGGACAAACATGGTCCCCTAAACAAATTGGTTAAATTTTGGGTTTAACCAATTTGTGTAATGACCATTTTTGACCACTTTTCTAGTGTTTGGGAGCAAATGGTTAATTGACATTTGCTACTATACATTACCAGATTTTCATTCCATCCATCCGGACTGGATAGATAGCCTGACAGATAATTGTGTAGTGTACGCCCAGGATAACTGTCAGTTGTGCTTTCTTTTATGACGGCACATAAATGGGTGGGCAGATCCAGAGCAAGGACTGCCCACTCATGCATAGTTGTCAACTGATGTGAAGTTCCAGGGGGCAATCTCAGTTATAAAGAAAAGTATCTGGAAATTGTCCCTAGTTTAAAAAAAAAATAAAAAAAAAATTGATCAACTCCATTTATTTAGTATGATATCCCAGCAGTCAGAACAACATACTTTATTAAATAACACATCTCAAACTACCATACCCAGGATTCAAACCTATAACCTGTTGAATTCTAATCAAACACCCTACCTATTGAGCTATTTGATCCTGCATAAAAATTGTGAACATTATATGAAGCTATTGGTACTTTGCAAAAAAAAAGTATCAGCATTACAACGCAGCAGATCCATGCAGTTTGCAGCCACACACTACATGTATCTGCTCAGCCACAATGCTGATTATTTCTTCACAAAGTACAAGGTGAGCTCCAAACAGAATTCTCTAGCTTAGAATTATACCTTTCTATGCCAAACCTAGAAGTCGGGCCCCCCACCCTGGGATCCCCCAGAGGGAGGCCTGCACCGTCATGCGGCAGGCTTGTCCGTTTTGGAAGCAGGCTGATGGGCAGCCCAGGCTTGCTTCAGTCTGGGCTTGGCAGGTCTGGAAGCATGAGCTTGCTTTGGGTATGCCTGACCTTGGGTACGCTTTACCTGAGGGATGAAAGGGCCAAGGGAAAGTACTTTTAGCCTTCTGCGTGGTAGGAGTCATACGAGGTAGGCAAGCTGTTTTAGCAGTAGCCAGATCAGCTACAATCTTATTGAGGTCTTCTCCAAAGAGAGTGTCTCCCTTGAAAGGAAGCACCTCCAGGGTTTTCTTGGAATCCATATCCACCGACCAGGATCTCAACCAGCTGTATAAAGTATTACCTTGGAACTGGCTCTCCACTCCCCATTATCTGGTTATCATGGCTTCCTCCGCCAGTGTCCAGACTCGCTTGCTGAAGCTCGGCCACTTCTTCCTAGCAGCAGGCACCTGGATCACTGGGCAGCAGAGGTGCTTGGGAGCCGGAAGGGGGCGGAGCAATCAGGCAGGCAGTTGCAGTGCTGCCCAGCTATCTGTGGTGTGAGAAGAAGCAGGGGCACCCCACCGCTGGCAGTGCTGCAGCTAGCGGTGGTGGCAGCGGCGAGGCTGCTGGGATGGGTCTTGAAAAAGGTGGAAAGAAGGGTGTTACGGCATGGAATGTACAAACTGCGAGACCCTGCTGGTAGCGCCTTTGTCTATTTAGTAGGAAGGGCACGTAACAGCCGGGGGGCAATGGAGGAAGCCCCTTTAGGGCTGGAGCCCCTTCAGGGCTGGAGCCCGGCGGCAACTGACTCCGTTGTCTCTGGCAGTTCTGCCCCTGGACTAGAGGAATGGTCAAGAACATGGCAACATTTAATGCCAAAAAATGCAAAATCATTACACACGTGCAAAAATGCAAAGGCTAACTATAATATTAAGGGCATTATAATGGCAAGAGGAAAGCTATCTAAGTATTACTATTTCAGGTGAGCAATGTAACAAAGCAATAGGAAAGGCAAGTCAGATGCTTGTTTGCATAGGTTAAAGAACCAGTAGCAGAAAAAAGTAATACAGGTTGAGTATCCCATATCCAAATATTCCGAAATACGGAATATTCCGAAATACGGACTTTTTTGAGTGAGACTGAGATAGTGAAACCTTTGTTTTTTGATGGCTCAGTGTACACAAACTTTGTTTAATACTCAAAGTTATTAAAAATATTGTATTAAATGAACTTCAGACTGTGTGTATAAGGTGTATATGACACATGAATGAATTCTGTTAATGTACACACACTTTGTTTAATGCACAAAGTTATAAAAAATATTGGCTAAAATGACCTTCAGGCTGTGTGTATAAGGTGTATATGAAACATAAATGCATTCTGTGCTTAGATTTAGGTCCCATCACCATAATATCTCGTTATGGTATGCAATTATTCCAAAATACAGAAAAATCCGATATCCAAAATTCCTCTGGTCCCAAGCATTTTGGATAAGGGATACTCAACCTGTAATGCCACTGTATAGGTCCTTGGTACAGCCACATTTAGAATCCTGTGTTCAGTTCCAGAAGCCATATCTCCAGAAGGCTGTAAATACATTAGGGCAACTAAAATTGTGCATGGCCTACATCACAAAACTTACCTGGAAATACTAAAAAATGTTGATGTGTATAGTTTGGAGAAGGGAAGAGGGAACATACAGTAATAGAAACATTTAAATATATAGGGAGGAATGTAATAGGGTGTGAGAATCAGAAAGTGAGAGATTTTGTGTTTTTTCCTGTTGTTTTTTTTTTTTTTATTGTTTGTTTTTTAAAGTGGCAATCCTTTACATGGCAAAACCAGGTTGATATTTGCCATGTAAAGGATTGCCACCGTGGGCATGTGTAGAAGGGGCACTGCTACTGTTGGCATTATGTGTGTAAGCTGCACTGATATGGTGGTTATGTGTATAAAGGGCACTGCGACTGTGGGTATTATTATTATTATTATTATTATTATTACATGCGGTGTAATGACAATAAGATAGTGCTACTGTGTGGCGTATTTTTATTTGGGGTGCTATTGTGTGGCCATGCCCCTTCCTTGTGATACCACACCTTCTTTTTTTAAGGAGCGCACTGTCCCTTTATTAAGTATTGGAGAGAGGGCCCAAATTAATAGTTTGCAGGGAGGCGCCAAACACCCTAGCACTGGCCCTTTGGTAGGGGACAGGATTTGCTTCTGCTTGTGCACATATGTTATGATTGCCAGCCAACAGCACTGGTTTTGCCTATAACACTAACTATAAATATTTTGAATTGGTCCTGGACCACCAATCCAAGGCACCCCTGCAAGTGTCCTGAGGCACCCCAGGGTGCAGTTTGAGAACCACTGGTCTAGTGAGTACCCAGGATAATTATTGTAGCTGGTCTGCGGGTAACAGCTCTCAGATCCACTTCTAGAAAAAATGCAGCAATGTAATTTGAGTGACAAACTGCAGAGATGAACCCTTTATGTGACTGCTGCACAGGGATCACACAAACTCTATTCATAGGGCTGACTTCACTTAGGGGAGATGTTCTCACCCCGCAAAGAAGTGCGAGTATATACCGCACTTACGGTACCATTGGATTTACAGATATTTTCTTGCAATACACTATGGGGGTCATTCTGAGTTGATTGCTCGCTAGCAGTTTTTAGCAGCCATGCAAACGCATTGTCGCTGCCCACTGGAGAGTGTATATTCACTTTGGAGAAGTGCGAACACTTGAGCAGCAGAGCGCCTGCAAAATCGTTTCAAAATAAGACCAGCACTGTAGTTACACTTCGTGTGCGTTGATTCTAACAACCGAGGGACGGCTTTTGATGTCACACACCCATCCAGCGAATGCCCAGCCACGTCTGCATTTCTTCTGCCACGCCTGCATTTTTCCAAGCACTCCCTGAAAACGGTCAGTTGACACCCAGAAACGCCCTCTTTCTGTCAATCTCCTTGTGGCCTGTTCTGTGATTGGATTAATCGCTAGAACTAGTGCAAAACCACAATGGACTTTGTACCCGTACGATGCGCATGCACATTACGGAGCATGCGCATGCACAGATTAGCCATTTTTTTTCAACTGATTGCTACGCAGCGAACAACGGCAGCAAGCGATCAACTCAGAATGACCCCCTATATACATAGAAACATGGATTTTTACTGCAGGAATTATGGTTAGTTTAGGGGTATCGGTTAGGGTCAACAGAGGTGTAGCTAGGGGTCCAAGCGCCCCTGGCAAAGTAAGGGACTGGCGCCCCCCCTTTCGATAAAGCATTGCAGTCCATTGGCGGTTACCATGTTGGAGCCACAGCAACTGACCCCCTCCCCCACACGCTGCCCTACATCATCGGCTGGGATTCACTGTTGGTGTGAAGCCACTGGGAACATTCTGGTAGCATTAGCAGCAGTCTGTGTCATAGATAGGGAAGGCAGAAGGTTAACTAGCTAATAGCAGTCTGTTGGCAGCAGAGGCTGGGCGGGGGGCTGAGAATGAGCCAACGCTGATCAGTGTCCAGTCTGCTCAGACAAAAATATTTTGTGATCAGGGCTGGTTCTAGACCAAAGGAGCCAATGGCAAAAATTTCCTTTGGCACCCCCCCCCCCCCCCCCACACACACACATACACACACACACACACACACACACACACACACACACACACACCAAAAAAGAACATATCCCAGTTTAACATAACGCTATGTGGTGCAAGGTGTGGAGCTGGTCACTTGTATCAGACCTCTGACATTTGCCTTTTCACCCATATTGCATACTTTTTCTTGCAGGTTGTGTCTTAATTCAAGAAGTGTTCTAAGTACTTCAGCTTAGTATCTTTACTGACCCCTCTTTACCCCACACTACATAACTGACCCCTCTATACCCTACACTACATCACTGACCTTTCTATAACCATCACTGCATTACTGACCCCTCTATACAGTACACTGACCTCTATATACCTGCTAGTACATCCCTGATGCCTATATTCCCTAAGCTAAATCCCTGACGCCTCTATTCCCTACGCTACATCCCTGACACCTCTATTCCCTATGCTACATCCCTGACGCTTCTATACCCTACGCTACATCCGTGATGCCTCTATTCCCTACGCTACATTCCTGATGCCTCTATAACCTACGCTACATCCCTGACGCCTCTATACCCTACGCTACATCCCTGACGCCTCTATACAGTACAATGCATTACTGATCCCTCTAGACCATACATCCTCATTACATCAGAGAGATAGTGAAACACTGGAAAAAATAAGGATAAAGTGGACTACAGAAACTGATGCTCTAAACAAAGGAGAGAGAGAGAAAAGCACAAGGGAAAGTGGGCAATCGGAACACCATAGAGAGAGGAGAGATAGAAATGCCTGAAAAAGTAAAGGGGGTTGGGTATGGCATCCGGCGCTCGGGATTCCAGCAGTCACATGATACCTAATCCTAATCCTAACCCTCTGGGGGGGTGGCGGATAGTGCTAACCCTCAGGGGGTGGCAGCTAGGACTAACCCCCCCCCCCTCCTAGTGCCTTCCCTAACACCCCCTCCCCCGGTCCTAACCCTCCCTCCAATACTCGCCTTCGGGATGTTGGCTGTCTGTGTGCCGGCACCAGTCTCCCAAGTGGTGTCAGGATTCCAACATCGGTCAAATGACCGCCGGTATACCGTCTGCCGGGATGGTAAATGTATCCTGAGGACAGGTAGTGAGTGTGGAGGGATAGGTGGTTCAGTAAAATGTAACAGCTCAAACTGCGATCATTCACTGATAAATTGATTTATAGCTCTCCCTTTTTCACCATTGCAGTCATAAAAGCAATGGCCCTCATTCCGAGTCGTTCGCTCGGTATTTTTCATCGCATCGCAATGAAAATCCGCTTAGTACGCATGCGCAATATTCGCACTGCGACTGCGCCAAGTAATTTAACAATGAAGATAGTATTTTTACTCACGGCTTTTTCATCGCTCCGGCGATCGTAATGTGATTGACAGGAAATGGGTGTTACTGGGCGGAAACACGGCATTTTATGGGCGTGTGGCTGAAAACGCTACCGTTTCCGGAAAAAATGCAGGAGTGGCCGGAGAAACGGGGGAGTGGTTGGGCGAACGCTGGGTGTGTTTGTGACGTCAAACCAGGAACGACAAGCACTGAACTGATCGCACAGGCAGAGTAAGTGTGGAGCTACTCTAAAACTGCTAAGTAGTTTGTGATCGCAATATTGCGAATACATCGGTCGCAATTTTAAGATGCTAAGATACACTCCCAGTAGGCGGCGGCTTAGCGTGTGTAACTCTGCTAAATTCGCCTTGCGACCGATCAACTCGGAATGAGGGCCAATGTTTTTTAAACTTTTAAATAAAGCTTGTTAGCATCCCCAGCACACTGTATATGCTGGGAGATGTAGTTCTCAATATGAAAACATTTAATTAGTGTATGAACTCTAATTCCCCAACTGAAACCTCTCACAAACACTAGAGATGAGCGGGTTCGGTTTCTCTGAATCCGAACCCGCACGAACTTCATGTTTTTTTTCACGGGTCCGAGCGACTCGGATCTTCCCGCCTTGCTCGGTTAACCCGAGCGCGCCCGAACGTCATCATGACGCTGTCGGATTCTCGCGAGGCTCGGATTCTATCGCGAGACTCGGATTCTATATAAGGAGCCGCGCGTCGCCGCCATTTTCACACGTGCATTGAGATTGATAGGGAGAGGACGTGGCTGGCGTCCTCTCCGTTTAGAATTAGAATAGATTAGAGAGACTAATTTTGGGGAGCATTAGGAGTACTCAGTAGTGTACAGTGCAGAGTTTTGCTGATAGTGACCAGTGACCACCACTTTTATTTATAATCCGTTCTCTGCCTGAAAAAAGCGATACACAGCACACAGTGACTCAGTCACATACCATATCTGTGTGCACTGCTCAGGCTCAGGCCAGTGTGCTGCATCATCTATTATCTATATATAATATTATATATATCTGTCTGACTGCTCAGCTCACACAGCTTATAATTGTGGGGGAGACTGGGGAGCACTACTGCAGTGCCAGTTATAGGTTATAGCAGGAGCCAGGAGTACATAATATAATCCGTTCTCTGCCTGAAAAAAGCGATACACAGCACACAGTGACTCAGTCACATACCATATCTGTGCGCACTGCTCAGGCTCAGGCCAGTGTGCTGCATCATCTATTATCTATATATAATATTATATATATCTGTCTGACTGCTCAGCTCACACAGCTTATAATTGTGGGGGAGACTGGGGAGCACTACTGCAGTGCCAGTTATAGGTTATAGCAGGAGCCAGGAGTACTACATAATATATTATATAGTGAGAGACCACCAGACACACAGTGCAGTTTATTTAATATATCCGTTCTCTGCCTGAAAAAAGCGATACACACAGTGACTCAGTCAGTCACATACCATATCTGTGTGCACTGCTCAGGCTCAGGCCAGTGTGCTGCATCATCTATATATATTATATATCTGTCTGACTGCTCAGCTCACACAGCTTATAATTGTGGGGGAGACTGGGGAGCACTACTGCAGTGCCAGTTATAGGTTATAGCAGGAGCCAGGAGTACATAATATTATATTAAAATTAAACAGTGCACACTTTTGCTGCAGGAGTGCCACTGCCAGTGTGACTAGTGACCAGTGACCTGACCACCAGTATATAATATTAGTAGTATACTATCTCTTTATCAACCAGTCTATATTAGCAGCAGACACAGTACAGTGCGGTAGTTCACGGCTGTGGCTACCTCTGTGTCGGCACTCGGCAGCCCGTCCATAATTGTATATACCAGTGACCTAACCGTGGTTTTTTTTTCTTTCTTTATACATACATACTAGTTACGAGTAATATACTATCTCTTTATCAACCAGTCTATATATTAGCAGCAGACACAGTACAGTGCGGTAGTTCACGGCTGTGGCTACCTCTGTGTCGGCACTCGGCAGCCCGTCCATAATTGTATATACCACCTAACCGTGGTTTTTTTTTCTTTCTTTATACATACATACTAGTTACGAGTATACTATCTCTTTATCAACCAGTCTATATATTAGCAGCAGACACAGTACAGTGCGGTAGTTCACGGCTGTGGCTACCTCTGTGTCGGCACTCGGCAGCCCGTCCATAATTGTATATACCACCTAACCGTGGTTTTTTTTTCTTTCTTTATACATACATACTAGTTACGAGTATACTATCTCTTTATCAACCAGTCTATATATTAGCAGCAGACACAGTACAGTGCGGTAGTTCACGGCTGTGGCTACCTCTGTGTCGGCACTCGGCAGCCCGTCCATAATTGTATATACCACCTAACCGTGGTTTTTTTTTCTTTCTTTATACATACATACTAGTTACGAGTATACTATCTCTTTATCAACCAGTCTATATATTAGCAGCAGACACAGTACAGTGCGGTAGTTCACGGCTGTGGCTACCTCTGTGTCGGCACTCGGCAGCCCGTCCATAATTGTATATACCACCTAACCGTGGTTTTTTTTTCTTTCTTTATACATACATACTAGTTACGAGTATACTATCTCTTTATCAACCAGTCTATATATTAGCAGCAGACACAGTACAGTGCGGTAGTTCACGGCTGTGGCTACCTCTGTGTCGGCACTCGGCAGCCCGTCCATAATTGTATATACCACCTAACCGTGGTTTTTTTTTTCTTTCTTTATACATACATACTAGTTACGAGTATACTATCTCTTTATCAACCAGTCTATATATTAGCAGCAGACACAGTACAGTGCGGTAGTTCACGGCTGTGGCTACCTCTGTGTCGGCACTCGGCAGCCCGTCCATAATTGTATACTAGTATCCAATCCATCCATCTCCATTGTTTACCTGAGGTGCCTTTTAGTTGTGCCTATTAAAATATGGAGAACAAAAATGTTGAGGTTCCAAAATTAGGGAAAGATCAAGATCCACTTCCACCTCGTGCTGAAGCTGCTGCCACTAGTCATGGCCGAGACGATGAAATGCCAGCAACGTCGTCTGCCAAGGCCGATGCCCAATGGCATAGTACAGAGCATGTCAAAACCAAAACACCAAATATCAGTAAAAAAAGGACTCCAAAACCTAAAATAAAATTGTCGGAGGAGAAGCGTAAACTTGCCAATATGCCATTTACCACACGGAGTGGCAAGGAACGGCTGAGGCCCTGGCCTATGTTCATGGCTAGTGGTTCAGCTTCACATGAGGATGGAAGCACTCAGCCTCTCGCTAGAAAACTGAAAAGACTCAAGCTGGCAAAAGCACCGCAAAGAACTGTGCGTTCTTTGAAATCCCAAATCCACAAGGAGAGTCCAATTGTGTCGGTTGCGATGCCTGACCTTCCCAACACTGGACGTGAAGAGCATGCGCCTTCCACCATTTGCACTCCCCCTGCAAGTGCTGGAAGGAGCACCCGCAGTCCAGTTCCTGATAGTCAGATTGAAGATGTCAGTGTTGAAGTACACCAGGATGAGGAGGATATGGGTGTTGCTGGCGCTGGGGAGGAAATTGACCAGGAGGATTCTGATGGTGAGGTGGTTTGTTTAAGTCAGGCACCCGGGGAGACACCTGTTGTCCGTGGGAGGAATATGGCCGTTGACATGCCAGGTGAAAATACCAAAAAAATCAGCTCTTCGGTGTGGAGGTATTTCACCAGAAATGCGGACAACAGGTGTCAAGCCGTGTGTTCCCTTTGTCAAGCTGTAATAAGTAGGGGTAAGGACGTTAACCACCTCGGAACATCCTCCCTTATACGTCACCTGCAGCGCATTCATAATAAGTCAGTGACAAGTTCAAAAACTTTGGGTGACAGCGGAAGCAGTCCACTGACCAGTAAATCCCTTCCTCTTGTAACCAAGCTCACGCAAACTACCCCACCAACTCCCTCAGTGTCAATTTCCTCCTTCCCCAGGAATGCCAATAGTCCTGCAGGCCATGTCACTGGCAATTCTGACGAGTCCTCTCCTGCCTGGGATTCCTCCGATGCATCCTTGCGTGTAACGCCTACTGCTGCTGGCGCTGCTGTTGTTGCCGCTGGGAGTCGATGGTCATCCCAGAGGGGAAGTCGTAAGCCCACTTGTACTACTTCCAGTAAGCAATTGACTGTTCAACAGTCCTTTGCGAGGAAGATGAAATATCACAGCAGTCATCCTACTGCAAAGCGGATAACTGAGTCCTTGACAACTATGTTGGTGTTAGACGTGCGTCCGGTATCCGCCGTTAGTTCACAGGGAACTAGACAATTTATTGAGGCAGTGTGCCCCCGTTACCAAATACCATCTAGGTTCCACTTCTCTAGGCAGGCGATACCGAGAATGTACACGGACGTCAGAAAAAGACTCACCAGTGTCCTAAAAAATGCAGTTGTACCCAATGTCCACTTAACCACGGACATGTGGACAAGTGGAGCAGGGCAGGGTCAGGACTTTATGTCTGTGACAGCCCACTGGGTAGATGTATGGACTCCCGCCGCAAGAACAGCAGCGGCGGCACCAGTAGCAGCATCTCGCAAACGCCAACTCTTTCCTAGGCAGGCTACGCTTTGTATCACCGCTTTCCAGAATACGCACACAGCTGAAAACCTCTTACGGCAACTGAGGAAGATCATCGCGGAATGGCTTACCCCAATTGGACTCTCCTGTGGATTTGTGGCATCGGACAACGCCAGCAATATTGTGTGTGCATTAAATATGGGCAAATTCCAGCACGTCCCATGTTTTGCACATACCTTGAATTTGGTGGTGCAGAATTTTTTAAAAAACGACAGGGGCGTGCAAGAGATGCTGTCGGTGGCCAGAAAAATTGCGGGACACTTTCGGCGTACAGGCACCACGTACAGAAGACTGGAGCACCACCAAAAACTACTGAACCTGCCCTGCCATCATCTGAAGCAAGAAGTGGTAACTAGAGATGAGCGCCTGAAATTTTTCGGGTTTTGTGTTTTGGTTTTGGGTTCGGTTCCGCGGCCGTGTTTTGGGTTCGAACGCGTTTTGGCAAAACCTCACCGAATTATTTTTGTCGGATTCGGGTGTGTTTTGGATTCGGGTGTTTTTTTCCAAAAACACTAAAAAACAGCTTAAATCATAGAATTTGGGGGTCATTTTGATCCCAAAGTATTATTAACCTCAAAAACCATAATTTACACTCATTTTCAGTCTATTCTGAATACCTCACACCTCACAATATTATTTTTAGTCCTAAAATTTGCACCGAGGTCGCTGTGTGAGTAAGATAAGCGACCCTAGTGGCCGACACAAACACCGGGCCCATCTAGGAGTGGCACTGCAGTGTCACGCAGGATGTCCCTTCCAAAAAACCCTCCCCAAACAGCACATGACGCAAAGAAAAAAAGAGGCGCAATGAGGTAGCTGTGTGAGTAAGATTAGCGACCCTAGTGGCCGACACAAACACCGGGCCCATCTAGGAGTGGCACTGCAGTGTCACGCAGGATGTCCCTTCCAAAAAACCCTCCCCAAACAGCACATGACGCAAAGAAAAAAAGAGGCGCAATGAGGTAGCTGTGTGAGTAAGATTAGCGACCCTAGTGGCCGACACAAACACCGGGCCCATCTAGGAGTGGCACTGCAGTGTCACGCAGGATGTCCCTTCCAAAAAACCCTCCCCAAACAGCACATGACGCAAAGAAAAAAAGAGGCGCAATGAGGTAGCTGACTGTGTGAGTAAGATTAGCGACCCTAGTGGCCGACACAAACACCGGGCCCATCTAGGAGTGGCACTGCAGTGTCACGCAGGATGTCCCTTCCAAAAAACCCTCCCCAAACAGCACATGACGCAAAGAAAAAAAGAGGCGCAATGAGGTAGCTGTGTGAGTAAGATTAGCGACCCTAGTGGCCGACACAAACACCGGGCCCATCTAGGAGTGGCACTGCAGTGTCACGCAGGATGGCCCTTCCAAAAAACCCTCCCCAAACAGCACATGACGCAAAGAAAAAAAGAGGCGCAATGAGGTAGCTGTGTGAGTAAGATTAGCGACCCTAGTGGCCGACACAAACACCGGGCACATCTAGGAGTGGCACTGCAGTGTCACGCAGGATGTCCCTTCCAAAAAACCCTCCCCAAACAGCACATGACGCAAAGAAAAAAAGAGGCGCAATGAGGTAGCTGTGTGAGTAAGATTAGCGACCCTAGTGGCCGACACAAACACCGGGCCCATCTAGGAGTGGCACTGCAGTGTCATGCAGGATGTCCCTTCCAAAAAACCCTCCCCAAACAGCACATGACGCAAAGAAAAAAAGAGGCGCAATGAGGTAGCTGTGTGAGTAAGATTAGCGACCCTAGTGGCCGACACAAACACCGGGCCCATCTAGGAGTGGCACTGCAGTGTCACGCAGGATGTCCCTTCCAAAAAACCCTCCCCAAACAGCACATGACGCAAAGAAAAAAAGAGGCGCAATGAGGTAGCTGTGTGAGTAAGATTAGCGACCCTAGTGGCCGACACAAACACCGGGCCCATCTAGGAGTGGCACTGCAGTGTCACGCAGGATGTCCCTTCCAAAAAACCCTCCCCAATCAGCACATGATGCAAAGAAAAAGAAAAGAAAAAAGAGGTGCAAGATGGAATTATCCTTGGGCCCTCCCACCCACCCTTATGTTGTATAAACAAAACAGGACATGCACACTTTAACCAACCCATCATTTCAGTGACAGGGTCTGCCACACGACTGTGACTGATATGACGGGTTGGTTTGGACCCCCCCCAAAAAAGAAGCAATTAATCTCTCCTTGCACAAACTGGCTCTACAGAGGCAAGATGTCCACCTCATCTTCACCCTCCGATATATCACCGTGTACATCCCCCTCCTCACAGATTATCAATTCGTCCCCACTGGAATCCACCATCTCAGCTCCCTGTGTACTTTGTGGAGGCAATTGCTGCTGGTCAATGTCTCCGCGGAGGAATTGATTATAATTCATTTTAATGAACATCATCTTCTCCACATTTTCTGGATGTAACCTCGTACGCCGATTGCTGACAAGGTGAGCGGCGGCACTAAACACTCTTTCGGAGTACACACTTGTGGGAGGGCAACTTAGGTAGAATAAAGCCAGTTTGTGCAAGGGCCTCCAAATTGCCTCTTTTTCCTGCCAGTATAAGTACGGACTGTGTGACGTGCCTACTTGGATGCGGTCACTCATATAATCCTCCACCATTCTATAAATGTTGAGAGAATCATATGCAGTGACAGTAGACGACATGTCCGTAATCGTTGTCAGGTCCTTCAGTCCGGACCAGATGTCAGCATCAGCAGTCGCTCCAGACTGCCCTGCATCACCGCCAGCGGGTGGGCTCGGAATTCTGAGCCTTTTCCTCGCACCCCCAGTTGCGGGAGAATGTGAAGGAGGAGATGTTGACAGGTCGCGTTCCGCTTGACTTGACAATTTTGTCACCAGCAGGTCTATCAACCCCAGCAGACCTGTGTCTGCCGGAAAGAGAGATCCAAGGTAGGCTTTAAATCTAGGATCGAGCACGGTGGCCAAAATGTAGTGCTCTGATTTCAACAGATTGACCACCCGTGAATCCTTGTTAAGCGAATTAAGGGCTGCATCCACAAGTCCCACATGCCTAGCGGAATCGCTCCGTGTTAGCTCCTCCTTCAATGCCTCCAGCTTCTTCTGCAAAAGCCTGATGAGGGGAATGACCTGACTCAGGCTGGCAGTGTCTGAACTGACTTCACGTGTGGCAAGTTCAAAGGGCATCAGAACCTTGCACAACGTTGAAATCATTCTCCACTGCACTTGAGACAGGTGCATTCCACCTACTATATCGTGCTCAATTGTATAGGCTTGAATGGCCTTTTGCTGCTCCTCCAACCTCTGAAGCATATAGAGGGTTGAATTCCACCTCGTTACCACTTCTTGCTTCAGATGATGGCAGGGCAGGTTCAGTAGTTTTTGGTGGTGCTCCAGTTTTCTGTACGTGGTGCCTGTACGCCGAAAGTGTCCCGCAATTCTTCTGGCCACCGACAGCATCTCTTGCACGCCCCTGTCGTTTTTTAAAAAATTCTGCACCACCAAATTCAAGGTATGTGCAAAACATGGGACGTGCTGGAATTGGCCCAGATTTAATGCACACACAATATTTCTGGCGTTGTCCGATGCCACAAATCCACAGGAGAGTCCAATTGGGGTAAGCCATTCCGCGATGATCTTCCTCAGTTGCCGTAAGAGGTTTTCAGCTGTGTGCGTATTCTGGAAAGCGGTGATACAAAGCGTAGCCTGCCTAGGAAAGAGTTGGCGTTTGCGAGATGCTGCTACTGGTGCCGCCGCTGCTGTTCTTGCGGCGGGAGTCCATACATCTACCCAGTGGGCTGTCACAGTCATATAGTCCTGACCCTGCCCTGCTCCACTTGTCCACATGTCCGTGGTTAAGTGGACATTGGGTACAGCTGCATTTTTTAGGACACTGGTGACTCTTTTTCTGAGGTCTGTGTACATTTTCGGTATCGCCTGCCTAGAGAAATGGAACCTAGATGGTATTTGGTACCGGGGACACAGTACCTCCAACAAGTCTCTAGTTGGCTCTGCAGTAATGATGGATACCGGAACCACGTTTCTCACCACCCAGGATGCCAAGGCCTCAGTTATCCGCTTTGCAGTAGGATGACTGCTGTGATATTTCATCTTCCTCGCAAAGGACTGTTGAACAGTCAATTGCTTACTGGAAGTAGTACAAGTGGGCTTACGACTTCCCCTCTGGGATGACCATCGACTCCCAGCGGCAACAACAGCAGCGCCAGCAGCAGTAGGCGTTACACGCAAGGATGCATCGGAGGAATCCCAGGCAGGAGAGGACTCGTCAGAATTGCCAGTGACATGGCCTGCAGGACTATTGGCATTCCTGGGGAAGGAGGAAATTGACACTGAGGGAGTTGGTGGGGTGGTTTGCGTGAGCTTGGTTACAAGAGGAAGGGATTTACTGGTCAGTGGACTGCTTCCGCTGTCACCCAAAGTTTTTGAACTTGTCACTGACTTATTATGAATGCGCTGCAGGTGACGTATAAGGGAGGATGTTCCGAGGTGGTTAACGTCCTTACCCCTACTTATTACAGCTTGACAAAGGGAACACACGGCTTGACACCTGTTGTCCGCATTTCTGGTGAAATACCTCCACACCGAAGAGCTGATTTTTTGGGTATTTTCACCTGGCATGTCAACGGCCATATTCCTCCCACGGACAACAGGTGTCTCCCCGGGTGCCTGACTTAAACAAACCACCTCACCATCAGAATCCTCCTGGTCAATTTCCTCCCCAGCGCCAGCAACACCCATATCCTCCTCATCCTGGTGTACTTCAACACTGACATCTTCAATCTGACTATCAGGAACTGGACTGCGGGTGCTCCTTCCAGCACTTGCAGGGGGCGTGCAAATAGTGGAAGGCGCATGCTCTTCACGTCCAGTGTTGGGAAGGTCAGGCATCGCAACCGACACAATTGGACTCTCCTTGTGGATTTGGGATTTCAAAGAACGCACAGTTCTTTGCGGTGCTTTTGCCAGCTTGAGTCTTTTCAGTTTTCTAGCGAGAGGCTGAGTGCTTCCATCCTCATGTGAAGCTGAACCACTAGCCATGAACATAGGCCAGGGCCTCAGCCGTTCCTTGCCACTCCGTGTGGTAAATGGCATATTGGCAAGTTTACGCTTCTCCTCCGACAATTTTATTTTAGGTTTTGGAGTCCTTTTTTTACTGATATTTGGTGTTTTGGTTTTGACATGCTCTGTACTATGCCATTGGGCATCGGCCTTGGCAGACGACGTTGCTGGCATTTCATCGTCTCGGCCATGACTAGTGGCAGCAGCTTCAGCACGAGGTGGAAGTGGATCTTGATCTTTCCCTAATTTTGGAACCTCAACATTTTTGTTCTCCATATTTTAATAGGCACAACTAAAAGGCACCTCAGGTAAACAATGGAGATGGATGGATTGGATACTAGTATACAATTATGGACGGGCTGCCGAGTGCCGACACAGAGGTAGCCACAGCCGTGAACTACCGCACTGTACTGTGTCTGCTGCTAATATATAGACTGGTTGATAAAGAGATAGTATACTCGTAACTAGTATGTATGTATAAAGAAAGAAAAAAAAACCACGGTTAGGTCACTGGTATATACAATTATGGACGGGCTGCGGAGTGCCGACACAGAGGTAGCCACAGCCGTGAACTACCGCACTGTACTGTGTCTGCTGCTAATATATAGACTGGTTGATAAAGAGATAGTATACTCGTAACTAGTATGTATGTATAAAGAAAGAAAAAAAACCCACGGTTAGGTCACTGGTATATACAATTATGGACGGGCTGCGGAGTGCCGACACAGAGGTAGCCACAGCCGTGAACTACCGCACTGTACTGTGTCTGCTGCTAATATATAGACTGGTTGATAAAGAGATAGTATACTCGTAACTAGTATGTATGTATAAAGAAAGAAAAAAAAACCACGGTTAGGTCACTGGTATATACAATTATGGACGGGCTGCGGAGTGCCGACACAGAGGTAGCCACAGCCGTGAACTACCGCACTGTACTGTGTCTGCTGCTAATATATAGACTGGTTGATAAAGAGATAGTATACTCGTAACTAGTATGTATGTATAAAGAAAGAAAAAAAAACCACGGTTAGGTCACTGGTATATACAATTATGGACGGGCTGCGGAGTGCCGACACAGAGGTAGCCACAGCCGTGAACTACCGCACTGTACTGTGTCTGCTGCTAATATATAGACTGGTTGATAAAGAGATAGTATACTCGTAACTAGTATGTATGTATAAAGAAAGAAAAAAAAACCACGGTTAGGTCACTGGTATATACAATTATGGACGGGCTGCGGAGTGCCGACACAGAGGTAGCCACAGCCGTGAACTACCGCACTGTACTGTGTCTGCTGCTAATATATAGACTGGTTGATAAAGAGATAGTATACTCGTAACTAGTATGTATGTATAAAGAAAGAAAAAAAACCACGGTTAGGTCACTGGTATATACAATTATGGACGGGCTGCCGAGTGCCGACACAGAGGTAGCCACAGCCGTGAACTACCGCACTGTACTGTGTCTGCTGCTAATATATAGACTGGTTGATAAAGAGATAGTATACTCGTAACTAGTATGTATGTATAAAGAAAGAAAAAAAAACCACGGTTAGGTCACTGGTATATACAATTATGGACGGGCTGCGGAGTGCCGACACAGAGGTAGCCACAGCCGTGAACTACCGCACTGTACTGTGTCTGCTGCTAATATATAGACTGGTTGATAAAGAGATAGTATACTCGTAACTAGTATGTATGTATAAAGAAAGAAAAAAAAACCACGGTTAGGTCACTGGTATATACAATTATGGACGGGCTGCCGAGTGCCGACACAGAGGTAGCCACAGCCGTGAACTACCGCACTGTACTGTGTCTGCTGCTAATATATAGACTGGTTGATAAAGAGATAGTATACTCGTAACTAGTATGTATGTATAAAGAAAGAAAAAAAAACCACGGTTAGGTCACTGGTATATACAATTATGGACGGGCTGCCGAGTGCCGACACAGAGGTAGCCACAGCCGTGAACTACCGCACTGTACTGTGTCTGCTGCTAATATATAGACTGGTTGATAAAGAGATAGTATACTCGTAACTAGTATGTATGTATAAAGAAAGAAAAAAAAACCACGGTTAGGTCACTGGTATATACAATTATGTACGGGCTGCCGAGTGCCGACACAGAGGTAGCCACAGCCGTGAACTACCGCACTGTACTGTGTCTGCTGCTAATATAGACTGGTTGATAAAGAGATAGTATACTACTAATATTATATACTGGTGGTCAGGTCACTGGTCACTAGTCACACTGGCAGTGGCACTCCTGCAGCAAAAGTGTGCACTGTTTAATTTTAATATAATATTATGTACTCCTGGCTCCTGCTATAACCTATAACTGGCACTGCAGTAGTGCTCCCCAGTCTCCCCCACAATTATAAGCTGTGTGAGCTGAGCAGTCAGACAGATATATAATAAGATGATGCAGCACACTGGCCTGAGCCTGAGCAGTGCACACAGATATGGTATGTATGTGACTGAGTCACTGTGTGCTGTGTATCGCTTTTTTCAGGCAGAGAACGGATTATAAATAAAAGTGGTGGTCACTGGTCACTATCAGCAAAACTCTGCACTGTACACTACTGAGTACTCCTAATGCTCCCCAAAATTAGTAAATCAAGTGTCTAAACGGAGAGGACGCCAGCCACGTCCTCTCCCTATCAATCTCAATGCACGTGTGAAAATGGCGGCGACGCGCGGCTCCTTATATAGAATCCGAGTCTCGCGATAGAATCCGAGCCTCGCGAGAATCCGACAGCGTCATGATGACGTTCGGGCGCGCTCGGGTTAACCGAGCAAGGCGGGAAGATCCGAGTCGCTCGGACCCGTGAAAAAAAACATGAAGTTCGTGCGGGTTCGGATTCAGAGAAACCGAACCCGCTCATCTCTAGTGGTAACGAGGTGGAATTCAACCCTCTATATGCTTCAGAGGTTGGAGGAGCAGCAAAAGGCCATTCAAGCCTATACAATTGAGCATGATATAGTAGGTGGAATGCACCTGTCTCAAGTGCAGTGGAGAATGATTTCAACGTTGTGCAAGGTTCTGATGCCCTTTGAACTTGCCACACGTGAAGTCAGTTCAGACACTGCCAGCCTGAGTCAGGTCATTCCCCTCATCAGGCTTTTGCAGAAGAAGCTGGAGGCATTGAAGGAGGAGCTAACACGGAGCGATTCCGCTAGGCATGTGGGACTTGTGGATGCAGCCCTTAATTCGCTTAACAAGGATTCACGGGTGGTCAATCTGTTGAAATCAGAGCACTACATTTTGGCCACCGTGCTCGATCCTAGATTTAAAGCCTACCTTGGATCTCTCTTTCCGGCAGACACAGGTCTGCTGGGGTTGAAAGACCTGCTGGTGACAAAATTGTCAAGTCAAGCGGAACGCGACCTGTCAACATCTCCTCCTTCACATTCTCCCGCAACTGGGGGTGCGAGGAAAAGGCTCAGAATTCCGAGCCCACCCGCTGGCGGTGATGCAGGGCAGTCTGGAGCGACTGCTGATGCTGACATCTGGTCCGGACTGAAGGACCTGACAACGATTACGGACATGTCGTCTACTGTCACTGCATATGATTCTCTCAACATTGATAGAATGGTGGAGGATTATATGAGTGACCGCATCCAAGTAGGCACGTCACACAGTCCGTACTTATACTGGCAGGAAAAAGAGGCAATTTGGAGGCCCTTGCACAAACTGGCTTTATTCTACCTAAGTTGCCCTCCCACAAGTGTGTACTCCGAAAGAGTGTTTAGTGCCGCCGCTCACCTTGTCAGCAATCGGCGTACGAGGTTACATCCAGAAAATGTGGAGAAGATGATGTTCATTAAAATGAATTATAATCAATTCCTCCGCGGAGACATTGACCAGCAGCAATTGCCTCCACAAAGTACACAGGGAGCTGAGATGGTGGATTCCAGTGAGGACGAATTGATAATCTGTGAGGAGGGGGATGTACACGGTGATATATCGGAGGGTGAAGATGAGGTGGACATCTTGCCTCTGTAGAGCCAGTTTGTGCAAGGAGAGATTAATTGCTTCTTTTTTGGGGGGGGTCCAAACCAACCCGTCATATCAGTCACAGTCGTGTGGCAGACCCTGTCACTGAAATGATGGGTTGGTTAAAGTGTGCATGTCCTGTTTTGTTTATACAACATAAGGGTGGGTGGGAGGGCCCAAGGACAATTCCATCTTGCACCTCTTTTTTCTTTTCTTTTTCTTTGCATCATGTGCTGATTGGGGAGGGTTTTTTGGAAGGGACATCCTGCGTGACACTGCAGTGCCACTCCTAGATGGGCCCGGTGTTTGTGTCGGCCACTAGGGTCGCTAATCTTACTCACACAGTCAGCTACCTCATTGCGCCTCTTTTTTTCTTTGCGTCATGTGCTGTTTGGGGAGGGTTTTTTGGAAGGGACATCCTGCGTGACACTGCAGTGCCACTCCTAGATGGGCCCGGTGTTTGTGTCGGCCACTAGGGTCGCTAATCTTACTCACACAGTCAGCTACCTCATTGCGCCTCTTTTTTTCTTTGCGTCATGTGCTGTTTGGGGAGGGTTTTTTGGAAGGGACATCCTGCGTGACACTGCAGTGCCACTCCTAGATGGGCCCGGTGTTTGTGTCGGCCACTAGGGTCGCTTATCTTACTCACACAGCGACCTCGGTGCAAATTTTAGGACTAAAAATAATATTGTGAGGTGAGAGGTATTCAGAATAGACTGAAAATGAGTGTAAATTATGGTTTTTGAGGTTAATAATACTTTGGGATCAAAATGACCCCCAAATTCTATGATTTAAGCTGTTTTTTAGTGTTTTTGGAAAAAAACACCCGAATCCAAAACACACCCGAATCCGACAAAAAAAATTCGGTGAGGTTTTGCCAAAACGCGTTCGAACCCAAAACACGGCCGCGGAACCGAACCCAAAACCAAAACACAAAACCCGAAAAATTTCAGGCGCTCATCTCTAACAAACACACACTCCTAAATCTCCTAAATCTAGTACACACACACACACACATTTCCCCAGTACTGACAACTCTCATCACTTCCACACACTGACAACTCCCTCCTGCTCCTCTCCCCACTGACACTGACAGCTCCCTCACAGTCACACACATCCTCCACCCCCCACCCCCCCACCCCCCCACCCCACACACACACTGATAGCACACATGCACAAATCCCCCCCTCCTCGACACTAACTGTCACGGACTGCTTGGGCAGCAGGGGGCAGGCTCTGACTTGAAGTGCTGAAATTCAACAGCTCTCTCGAACTTGCAAGGCATGGCTGTGCAGCTGTCTCCAGCCATCTCCTTGCCCACTGTGTAATTTGTGGCGTTCTCTGATGTTCCCCGCTCTGCCTCTACAACCGGCACATAATGTACAGCAGTGGTGACTCCGCCTACCGGGGGGTAGGGATTAATAATTTCAAAGGGGCAGAGCTAGGAGTGAAGCAGTGGACAGCAGTTGAGGGGCGTTTCAAACTGTAACAGGGTTGGGACAATTTCAGTATCCTTCCCTCACCGTCTAATTGGTCAGTCCCACGCTGATTGCCATAGCGCCCTTTCGAGACTGCAGAACTCTATCCCTTAGCCACGGTTGGCACAGCTGGATGGTGCCCCTGGCAAGTGCCATCCTGGCCAAGGGGTAGATACGCCCCTGAGGGTCAGGGCCAGCAACAGAAATCTCGGGGCCCAGTACACTGATATCTCTGGGGCCCCCTCAACCCCCACTTAACTTGGCAGAGGGATCTTTAAAAAAAAATGGAGCCTTTGACTAGAGATGAGCGGGTTCGGTTTCTCTGAATCCGAACCCGCACGAACTTCATGTTTTTTTTCACGGGTCCGAGCGACTCGGATCTTCCCGCCTTGCTCGGTTAACCCGAGCGCGCCCGAACGTCATCATGACGCTGTCGGATTCTCGCGAGACTTGGATTCTATATAAGGAGCCGCGCGTCGCCGCCATTTTCACACGTGCATTGAGATTGATAGGGAGAGGACGTGGCTGGCGTCCTCTCCATTTAGATTAGGAGAGAGAGAGAGAGATTGACCTGAGGCTGATACTGTAGAAGAGAGTGCAGAGTTTAGTGACTGACCACAGTGACCACCAGCAGTGCAGTTGTTTTATTTAATATATCCGTTCTCTGCCTGAAAAAAACGGTACACACAGTGACTCAGTCACATACCATATCTGTGTGCACTGCTCAGCCCAGTGTGCTGCATGCCTGCATCATCTATGTATATATTATATATCTGACTGTGCTCAGCTCACACAGCTTATAATTGTGGGGGAGACTGGGGAGCACTGCAGTGCCAGTTATAGGTTATAGCAGGAGCCAGGAGTACAAGACAGTCACATACCATATCTGTGTGCACTGCTCAGCCCAGTGTGCTGCATCATCTATGTATATATTATATATCTGACTGTGCTCAGCTCACACAGCTTATAATTGTGGGGGAGACTGGGGAGCACTGCAGTGCCAGTTATAGGTTATAGCAGGAGCCAGGAGTACATATTATATTAAAATTAAACAGTGCACACTTTTGCTGCAGGAGTGCCACTGCCAGTGTGACTGACCAGTGACCTGACCACACTGACCACCAGTATAGTTAGTAGTATACTATATTGTGATTGCCTGAAAAAGTTAAACACTCGTCGTGTGACTTCACTTGTGTGGTGTTTTTTTTTTTATTCTATAAAAAACTCATTCTGCTGACAGACAGTGTCCAGCAGGTCCGTCATTATATAATATATATACCTGTCCGGCTGCAGTAGTGATATATATATATTTTTTATATCATTATTTATCATCCAGTCGCAGCAGACACAGTACGGTAGTTCACGGCTGTAGCTACCTCTGTGTCGGCACTCGGCAGTCCATCCATAATTGTATACCACCTACCCGTGGTTTTTTTTTCTTTCTTCTTTATACATACATACTACTACATCTCTTTATCAACCAGTCTATATTAGCAGCAGACACAGTACAGTACGGTAGTTCACGGCTGTGGCTACCTCTGTGTCGGCACTCGGCAGTCCGTCCATAATTGTATACCACCTACCTGTGGTTTTTTTTTCTTTCTTCTTCATACATACATACTACGACATCTCTTTATCAACCAGTCTATATTAGCAGCAGACACAGTACAGTACGGTAGTTCACGGCTGTGGCTACCTCTGTGTCGGCACTCGGCAGTCCGTCCATAATTGTATACCACCTAACCGTGTTTTTTTTTTCTTTCTTCTTCATACATACATACTACGACATCTCTTTATCAACCAGTCTATATTAGCAGCAGACACAGTACAGTACGGTAGTTCACGGCTGTGGCTACCTCTGTGTCGGCACTCGGCAGTCCGTCCTGTCAAAGTCAGAAAAATATCTCTATGCACACTACCATATTTGCACCTCACACAGGTCCGTGCTGCGCATGCGTACGCTCTCCCGTACGTGCGCATACTCACAGTCGCGGGCACCCGCAGGCGCATGGTATGCGTATTTACGGTAGAGTTTATGTGGTTGTAGCGTGCGACTCAATCGTAACATATTTTCAGTAATAATGTATTTTGTAGATCATGGTCCCTTTGATAGATTCTGAAAGTTTGGTTAATATAGAATGTTTATGAACAGAGGAATCCCTCTTTGTTTGATACGAAGGGTCAGACAGGAGTAATACAGTGGTGTTTAGTATCCATCGGAAGAATATTTAATTAGAAATATTCCGGTGTTGGTTTGAAGCAGATCAATCGCTCGTGCGAATAGTTATGGACATAAGTTTATGAACATTTACTTTATTTGCACTTTATTACCCATGCGGCGGGAAACCCAGTTTCCCTCCCACCTGAGCAGTTGGAAATAGTCACAGCCCACCTGTATGAATCAACCTATGACCTTTTGTTATAATGCGAAGCCGAATTCCTGTGTCCAATGAACAATGAGATTGTAGGGACCATTGAATTGTATTGTGTGTGGGGCATAAATAGGCAGGCCGACCGTATCCAGTTCTCTCTCTTCAACGGTTCTCATTGCTGATAATCGGGAGCTGGATATCGAGGCGCATGCGATCGTTTCCCTTTGTGCGTAAGTTTTCTCCGTAATCATATTGTTTACTGTGAGCCATCTCTCTCTCTCTCTCTCTCTCTCTCTACTCTTTCTCTCGTATTTTCCTTTAATTGTATTGTATTGTATTTCCTGTGTAGTTTATCTGGTTAGTTGGTTTATGTCATATTGTAGTGTATGCTTTGTACTGTGATTCTTTTTGCAAGTATAATAGTCATAATACATATAATAGGTTTCGGAACCTAAGCCCAGGTATCTGTGTATTCTTTATAGTGTTAAGTATTCTCTGAGCGTCGGTGACGCTCAAGCAGCTTTGTAGTTAATCAGGTTACACCAGGTTGCACTTACACTCTGTCTCTACACTAAGGTATACTGTGTATCTCACTGTTAAAGGTATAGATATAAAGGTTTAACGTTGTGAGCGTCTGCATCGCTGGTGATCTCCTCGTGGTCCCGAGCGTCCGCTACGCTATAGCGAATCATTATGTTAGTCGGCAGCCAATAGCGTGCCTGCCTGTGATCACTGGGCCGTAAGCGAACGTGACGCTTGAGCGTCTCGACTACGGCTGAGCGATCGCTACGCAACTTGCGTACCCTTACGGTACTTCTTACGTAGATAGCGTACAGTGTTCTTAGACCTCTTAAAGTGATTTATATACGATAAATATTCAGCTTTATCAATTGGCGGCTCGCCCGTCCTTCACATATCTGCAGTAGGTAGATCAGCAGACATTATCCCTCAGCAAAGGGCGGGAGGTTGTATCCCTCGTAGTGCTGACAGGATAAGCGTCTGCTTCGCTTAGGTAAAGAGTGCTGAAGGAATCCGGGAACCGGAGGTAAGAACAAAACGCTAGTGTCTTTTAAAACTGTTTATTTTTCTGTCTTGCGTACACACGCACGCACACATATATATATCTGCATTTCTTTTTCTTTTTCATTTTCGTATATCACTCTCCTGTCTGCCAGTTTTTATAGTTGATAGAAGTGCTAAAAGAGAGTTGCCGTTATTTCATAGTTTAAGAGTAAAGGTAATATAGTTAAAAGATAGACAAACACACAGTTTCACCTGGGAGATAAGGCGAAGTCAGTGTGTTTGTGTGGTAGATGATCAAGGATCATCTACATTGATAAAAGTATAAATTGTGTTACGGTGGATCTTTGCTTTGCGTATACGTGTCTCTAACAAAGACTTGCGTACGCAATCCAAAGGCCGACGCACGCAGCGTACGTTACGCAACGGAGCGTCCGGTTACGCCCACGTAGCTCAAGTCACGATAAGTTGATTTTTAACGCAAAGCGATAAATAACGCAAAGCGATAAATAACGCGAGGCGAGAAATAACGCAAGTCTATTTTTGGGTGTCCGAAATTTAATTAACAGATCCTGCTCCTAATTGGTAACACACCTGATCTGAAGAAAAAATTTCTGCGCAGAAATAGAAATAGAAACAAAAGTGTACATGTGATGAGTGAGTGTTTTTACAATTTTTAAAGGTTGAACCACAAGAAAAGTCGAGTACTCGTGAGGTACATGCGTGTAAGTGACGTGCACGGTGGCTAGGGAGGCATCTCTGGTTAAATATACAATTTTGAGCATTAGAGTATAGCAGACCAGGAGGTCATACTGTAACAAGACCAGGAGGTCATACTGTAACAAGACCAGGAGGTCATAACAGACCAGGAGGTCCAGGTACAGCTGACAAGGAAGTCCGCTATACAGTTCACAGGCACAACACCGAAAAGGGTTGGTGCAACACCCATATAGGCCATATAAGCTCTGGCTGAAGGAATTCGCAGTCGTAAGTTTCGATTCCATTGGTCTTTCCGTACATAAGCTTAGTTGTTTGTGTACTGAACGACTGGACCGCACGTAAGTGTGTGCAGTAGTTAGTAATCTGACCTAATACCATTAGAGTAAAGGGGTCACAAACGCTATCTGTACACTCTAACGTGATTTGTGTAATTTTTTTTATTTTAAGGGAAGTTCGCTGCTCACTCAGGAACTATCCAGCAACCAATAGTTACTGGAAAGAGTAAGTGTTCTTCGGATAACCCTCGCAGGTTCCAGTAAATAGAGGTTCAGGTCGCAGGGGCCCTAGGTCGAGTACGCCAGCACCATATCGGTGTGATCAGGTCGTATTGGTCGGCGTGGGCGAGTGAGTGGGGTACTCGGTAAACCGCCACCGTCAGCCTATTGTTGGCATTTGGTTTTGCGTAAAGGGTTGGCTAAATAAAGCAACACTTTCGAACTATGGGGGCCACTTGTTCAGGTAGGGGGCGATCAACCTCGGTTCGGGTTGATTCAGTGGTCCGACCAATTGGGTCGGCCAGGTATATAATGTGTGAGAAATATGGAAGTCACACAGAAACTTTATGTGATGAATGGGAGAGAATGACTGTACATGACGGGGAGAAATTCCCAAGAGTAGGGAGCTTCAGCTCAGAAGTGTTACAAAATTTAAGGAGGAGGACATGTCTCATAAAATCAACAAAGAGACGAATCCAGCATTATGATTATTTACAGTTGTGGCAACAGGAAGGTGAGATACAGAGAGGTTTGGCTCAGGCGGCGGGATCTGGCTCTAACAGAAAACTGATTGCCACGGCCCCGCCGCCACCATACATATCAGGAGAGAAGTTGATTGCGGAGAAAGACGCACTAAGGTGTAACACAAAATCACTTAGTAACTGTGTAAATGTTAATGATAATGTTAACCCATTAACCCATGCAAGTATTAACCCGTGCAAGTTGTACCCTGTTTTGAACTTTCCTCAGGAGTGTGATCAAGAGGACGAATCGGCAACGATTTCAGCGCTCTCTCTAGCAGCCACCATAGCAGAGACCACAGTAGGCACAGCTCCACCCACGAGATTAGTAAAGGCCCCTAGCGGAGGGATAGGTGAGGTCGTATCAACTGGTAAGTACGGCACCATGCATTATGCTGAGACTATTTCACCACAGCCTGTAGAATCTACACAGAATGAGGTTGTTAGAATTACACCTGTTAGAGTAATAGCAGTGCCAAATGGGAAAACAGACGCATCAGGAGCCACTCCCATTAGGAAAATTGCCATGTACACTCCATTTTCCCGAATGGAATTAAGGACCATAGTGTCTGAATTTCCTGACCCTAGAAAAGACTTAGTTGCCAGTCAAAAATACATCAGAGACTTAGGTAACACTGCAGAGCCCAACAATAAAGACTGGCAGATATTGCTGAGAGCATGTTTACCCTCAAATGTCGACGCAACTCAATTTTTAGCTGATTGCGGACTAGATCATGATGTACCTCTTACAGATGTGTACAACCAAGATAATGTGAAAAGAATAAACTTGCAGCTAAAAGAGTATTTCCCAGCGGTAGCTAAATGGAATAAGATATTCTCCATTAAACAGAAGGAGTCAGAGACAGCTGCAGAGTATTTTCACAGAGCATTATTAGAAATGGCAAAATACACAGGCATAGAGGACATTAAAACAGACACAAACCATCGGGAAGTAGCAGTATCGGTACTGATGGATGGTTTAAAAGAGTCATCGAAGACTAGGGTACAGACCACAAAACCATGTTGGCGAGGTCTGTCTGTGGCTACTTTGAGAGAGGCTGCTATTGATCACGATAGAAACATCACCAGACACAGGGAGCAACAAGGTGATAAATTAATGTCAGTAAGTATACAGGCTCTGACCACAAGGCAGCCTTTGTTTGTATCACCAAATCCTGTGGGTAAGTCAAGAATGGTTACTTGTTATTCTTGTCACAAACAGGGACACATGGCACGAGATTGTAGAGTAAAGAATCCACGAAACTCATACCAACCCCCTAGACAACGACACGACACACGACATTGGGAGCAAGGTCCGCAGAAACGGAGTTATGAGCCACATACAGGGGAAACAAAAAGATATCCCCCAAACAGAGACTGGCATGCCTCTGGTAGTTCCCAACTATCTCCCTCACAAGTAGTTGCTGCCAGCGGGATTCAGGGAGGTCACCATACCCAATAGGGGTGTGGCCATACCTGTAATCTGCAGCCAGTAAAATTAATTGCCAATCTTGGAAGTGAACCCGAGATCGCAATTAATGTAGCTGGTAAAACTTTAAACTTTCTTGTAGACACAGGGGCGGCCAAGTCAGTGATAAATTCGACAGTGGGCATGAGAACCACTGGTAGGACAATTCCAGCCATGGGAGTAACAGGAGTAGTCCAGCACTACCCTGTTAGCAAACCAGCCGAGATTACAATAGGGCCTTTGCATACCAAGCATTCCTTTTTGCTGGCTGCATCGGCACCAACTAATCTCCTGGGAAGAGACTTACTGTGTAAAATGGGGTGCGTCATTTATTGTACTCCTGAAGGTGTATTCTTGGACATACCTGAGAAACACGCTCAGGAAGTGCGAGACATGTTAGACTCCCCATCAAAATTAATGTCACATACCATTATGACAAATAGGAATCCATCCCAAATAGAAGAGATGACATCTCAGATACCAGAGTCACTTTGGACAAAAGACGGACAAGACACTGGATTAATGGCAAACGTAGCTCCAGTAGTTGTACAAGTAAAAGATGGTAGGATAGCTCCAAAAATCCCACAGTACCCTCTGAAGCCAGAGGTGGAGTTAGGAGTTTACCCAGTAATAGAGCGCTTGCTACAACAGGGCATTCTGGTAAGAACGTCCAGCACTGCCAATAGTCCCATCTTCCCTGTTAAAAAGAGTGGGGGGAGGGGTTACAGACTAGTGCAGGATCTAAGGGGGATTAACAAAATAGTTGAGAGTCAGTTCCCCGTAGTGCCAAATCCAGCTGTCATCCTAATGCAAATCCCTCCCACTGCCAAATTTTTCACTGTTATTGACCTCTGCTCCGCTTTCTTTTCGGTACCTCTGCACCCTGACAGACAATATTTGTTTGCATTTACATACAGAGGAGTCCAATACACGTGGACTCGATTACCCCAAGGTTTCATAGATAGTCCAAGTATATTTTCTCAGGCTTTGCATGATTGTTTACAGTCTTTCCAACCAGACAGTGGATCAGTATTGATACAGTATGTGGACGATTTATTACTGTGTTCAGATTCACTGGAAGCATCTCTGAAGGATACGAAACAGCTCCTGTTTCATCTTTCAGACACAGGACACAAGGTGTCCAAAGACAAGTTACAATTATGCCAAACTAGGGTAAAATATTTGGGACACTGTCTAACACAAGGACTGAGACACCTGACCGCTGATAGAATCCAAGCAATTAGAGACATGACTCTGCCACAAACCCAGCAACAGATCAGAACGTTTTTAGGAATGTGTGGGTATTGCCGTAATTGGATCCCAGGGTTTTCCATTTTGGCGTTACCTTTGCAGGAAATGGTCTCCTCAAACAAACCTGATAGGATTTCGCATACAGACGAGTCCGAAACAGCATTTGAGAGACTCAAACAGTGCCTAACGCAGGCACCAGCACTAGGTATGCCAGACTATGGGAAACCCTTTGAACTATACGGAACAGAAAGTGCTGGTTGCGCGGCAGGTGTACTAACCCAAAAACACGGTGATGCCAGTAGGCCAGTTGCATACTACAGCGCTCAGCTAGACACGGTAGCGCGATCCCTCCCCACATGCTTGCGAAGCGTTGCTGCGATAGCATTGCTAGTGACAAAAAGCGAAGATGTCGTGCTAGGCCACAACCTCACAATCCATACGCCACATGCAGTATCAGCCTTATTGAATTCTGCCCAAACCAGACACGTCTCATCAGCGAGGTTTACAAGATGGGAATTGGCACTAATGGCCCCCGTAAACATCACCATAAGGAGATGCAGTGCATTAAATCCTGCAACGTATCTCCCAGGTGTGCCTGGTCAGGCACAAAGGGTGGAAGGTGAGAGTGATGGGGAAGGAGGATTTAATACAAAGGAAGATACACATGATTGTATGGAATATTTGACCCAAAATTTTACCGCAAGGCCTGACATCAGTGACAACCCACTGGAAGATGCAGAACTCACGTTCTACACGGACGGTAGTTGCCATAGACAGTCAGACTCGGGAGACTTGTGTACTGGATACGCAGTCGTAGATGACCAAGACACCATAGAAGCGGAACCGCTAGGCCCACCTCACTCAGCCCAGGTTGCTGAACTGTTCGCCCTAACCAGAGCATGTGAATTGGCTAAGGGCAAATCAGCCAATATCTACACCGATTCTAGATACGCATTCGGGGTAGTCCATGATTTCGGAGCCCTATGGCGCCTCAGAAATTTCATGACGGCAGCTGGTACACCGGTAGCGCATGCAGCTCACATAAAAAGGCTTCTAACAGCGATACAGGAACCCGACAGAGTGGCTGTTATCAAATGTAAAGCACACACTTATAGCCAAGACCCGGTATCACTTGGTAACAGCCGAGCAGACGAAGCTGCTAAGTTAGCAGCTGCTACCCCCATACAGACAGACACCACACAATTGATGGTATTTAATACCATTAACACACAGAAGTTGTGTGAAATGCAAAATTTGTGTTCCACACAGGAAAAGGCAGTCTGGAAGGCAAAGGGATGTGGCCAGGAGTCCTCAGGACTCTGGACGGATGGACATGGTAAACCAGTGGCCCCCAGAGCATATCTTCCATGTCTGGCTGAAGCAGCTCACGGGCTGACTCATCTAGGCAAGGAAGGAATGTGCAAATTGGTGAGAGCATACTGGTGCGCCCCAGGATTCTCCTCTCATGCGAGTAAAAGAGCAATGTCATGCCTTTCCTGTTTGAGAAAGAATATTGGAAAGGCAATACCTACAGAACCATCCCATATCCCACCTGCCGGCGGCCCTTTCCAGGTAATACAAATTGATTTTATACAATTACCCCCTTGTCGGAATTTGAAATATGTACTTGTTTGTATAGATGTTTTCTCAAATTGGGTCGAAGCATTTCCTGCGGCTACAAATACCGCTATGTTTACTGCTAAGAAAATTGTGCAGGAATTTGTATGTAGATATGGTATCCCTAGAATAATCGAAAGTGATAGGGGTACCCATTTTACAGGTGATGTCTTTCAAGGAATGTGTAAGTTGATGGGAATTGATAGCAAGCTGCACACTCCGTACCGTCCACAGGCGAGTGCGAAGGTCGAAAGAGTGAACAGCACTATTAAAAATAAATTGAGTAAAGTGATGGCAGAGACAGGATTGACATGGCCAGAAGCTTTACCCATTGTATTGTACAGTATCAGAACCACTCCCAGGTCCCCTCTTAATCTGTCCCCTTTTGAAATCTTGTTTGGTCGACAACCGCATGTTATGATTAACCCTCAGGATGATTTGAAATGTAACAATGAAGTGACTGTAAAGTACTTGATTAACATGAGTTAACAGTTAAGGATTTAAAATGATAGTCTGAAGTTGGTGATTCCTGATCTACCTGATAGTAATTGTCATGACATTGAACCTGGGGATTATGTAATGATACGGAATTTTCTACGCTCAGGTTGCCTTATTGACAGATGGGAAGGACCATACCAGGTCTTATTGACTAGCACTACGGCATTGAAGGTTGCTGAGAGAGAGACTTGGGTCCATTCATCCCACTGCAAGAAGGTTGCTGATCCAGAGAAGTCCCGTGATAAGGAACAGACGGTAGAGGTTGTATCACTGGAGTGTCTGTTCCAGGAGGACTGAGGCGGCACCTGAGCCTTGAAGACCGAGAGCTGTTGTCGACTCCCCACTCCCTTTTATTGTTTTTCTCCACTTCCCATCCCCTCTCCCTCAAATTTCTTTTTCCTCCTTCTCATTTTTCTCCGTTTCCTTCTATAAGATGGACTTGCCCCAAGAGACTGTGATCCGGATTTTCCTGTTGACCATGATGTTGACCAGAGCAGTCTGTTCCGGCGAGAGTACCATGGAGGTCGATAGAGGTTCTGGAATGGGTTCTGATGATAAAGATGGAGGCGTAGTTTTCCAAGATCAACCTAACCAACAAGCAAAGGCGAGTATCAGAAAACGATCCGATAGCATTGACCATAGAAGAAATTGTGACGGATTGTTAGCTGAAGAAAACTGTATCTGTAGGCTCTGTAACAATGTCATTGAAGATGGGTGCATTAAGAAATGCCAATCCAGTTTTAATATCCATATGGACCGGCATTCATTGAGTGACTATCACTCCTTAGTGGGTAATGTGTTAAACAAAACAGATTGTTGGGTATGCTCTCAAGTACCTCAAGGTCATAGCAAATCAGGGCTAGTGCCATTTCCTTTAACGATAGGGGAGGTACTTGAGTTAAATGGTGGGAGACCGGTGGACAGGAGGTTTAATATCTCCAGCCCTCCTAGTTTGAAGCTCCACCAATACCATGTGGATAGGTCCCTATTATGTTTCAACATCTCCAATCCCAGAAAGCCGGGAAATTGGGAAGTGTCATGGAGTAACCACACCATGACCTTTTCGCATAGAGCAGATAGAATGCCTACAGATACAGAGCTTGTACGCCACATAGCCAGTAGAGGAAAATATTTCCGGTATAGGTACATCTTAGGAAATAGGATTACGAGAGTTGGAGAAGTATCACCAGGATACTGTGCACATATCGTACAACCTGATACGTGTATTAAGCAGATGGAAGAATTAGGGTTAGGAGATTTCACCTGGAAAGTGTGTAATATGGTTATGTCCTTCTCCGTCCCATATGTTCTCCCCGATGATGCATATTTCATATGCGGGAGAAAGGCGTACAAGTGGCTTGCCCCAAACTCTGAAGGATTGTGTTATATTGGAAAAGTATTGCCTGAAGTAATGACTGTAACACATGATAAAATGAAAGACATACATCGTGGTGCCCAAGCTCCTTATACTCACACCCATTACGAGCACGTCGTTAAAAGGCACCTGATAGAGAAGACAGAGCATCCGGCCTCTGATCTGATAAGTGAATCCACCGGGATTCAATTCTTAATCGCGTTAGATTTCACCCGCACCGCTAGAGGAGTGCTAAATTATAAATACATATCGGCGCTCGCAAATTTGTTAGACAATATCACTGAAATGTATGATGACACGTTTAGATATACGGGAAGGGAACTTCAAGCTTATAAAACAGAACTGGTGCAGCATAGAATGGTTCTTAATTACCTCACAGCAGTGACAGGCGGATATTGTGTTACATTGGCAACACAGTACGGCGTGAAGTGTTGCACGTATATCACGAATAGCACAGAGGATCCGGTCGAGGTCATAGACCAAAGATGGACGATATTCTCCAATTGAAGTGGGAATTTCGCCGAAAACACAATCTCACTCTTGCTGCTGTAGGTAATGAGCTGACTGGTTGGGTGTCATGGTTGAACCCGCAAAATTGGTTCTCCGGTTTGGGAGACTGGGCTCAAGGAGTCATAATGGATGTTGGGAAGTTTCTCCTATGTATCTTAGGTGTTATCATAACGATCGGTTTGATATTTAGATGCGGTCAGGCTTTAATGAAGTGCAAACATCGTACCAGGGTAATGAGTTTAAGGAGTGAGGAAACTGTAATTAACCTGGATTTGATTTATGACCCAATGATAGAAACAATGATGTGATGAAAATGCGATTTCTACGGTCCATTTCTTTCACCTGTTTTTCTGCTTTTCTCCAAGATAAAAAGACCCCCTTGGACGAGGAAGTTGACGAGACGCTATACAGACAACGGATAGACCAAAAAAGAAGTTTTGACCACTTGAGATATGGACATTTGATGAACTTTGCCATGGATCCCCAGTTTCCCTAGAATTCTTAAACTTACGCTAGCCCAACATTTTTTGTAAATCTAATGGCATTGACAAAGCTTTTTGCTCACACCTAATGGGCAACACAGCGCAAAGAAGACGACTTTCAACTGATACCGAACAAAACTTCAACCGACAGATGTACATTAACCTGACATAGAATACCACCGCATTTACCGTAATTATGTCTTTTCTTCATTTCTACAACCCTCAGGTAATGACACACATAGTATAGGGAATACAGGCACAGTTATCAGCAATCACATATTCCCCCATTCATGTATCATCAACTAAAATGTGCTCCCCATTTTGTTCAAAATCCGAAAAGAGCTCGGTAAAGTTTGACAGCCCATCCACAGACCCGTACCACGGGATAAGAAGGAATTCAAATGTATACTTCGCAATACCTCGAAGCATGATTTACAACACGTACGGCACGATGATACATGACCCCCCAAACACGGATTCATACACACATGCTTCTGCTATCTCACTAGGTCATACCCTCTTCACACCTACTCCTCTCTCCTCCCTTACCCAACCATGGAAATGAATTAACCCCTAACATATATTTTTCTCCTTTTGAAATGTTTTCAGGAAGTGGCAGTTATTATTGACTGCCAAAGGGTGGACTGTCAAAGTCAGAAAAATATCTCTATGCACACTACCATATTTGCACCTCACACAGGTCCGTGCTGCGCATGCGTACGCTCTCCCGTACGTGCGCATACTCACAGTCGCGGGCACCCGCAGGCGCATGGTATGCGTATTTACGGTAGAGTTTATGTGGTTGTAGCGTGCGACTCAATCGTAACATATTTTCAGTAATAATGTATTTTGTAGATCATGGTCCCTTTGATAGATTCTGAAAGTTTGGTTAATATAGAATGTTTATGAACAGAGGAATCCCTCTTTGTTTGATACGAAGGGTCAGACAGGAGTAATACAGTGGTGTTTAGTATCCATCGGAAGAATATTTAATTAGAAATATTCCGGTGTTGGTTTGAAGCAGATCAATCGCTCGTGCGAATAGTTATGGACATAAGAAGTTTATGAACATTTACTTTATTTGCACTTTATTACCCATGCGGCGGGAAACCCAGTTTCCCTCCCACCTGAGCAGTTGGAAATAGTCACAGCCCACCTGTATGAATCAACCTATGACCTTTTGTTATAATGCGAAGCCGAATTCCTGTGTCCAATGAACAATGAGATTGTAGGGACCATTGAATTGTATTGTGTGTGGGGCATAAATAGGCAGGCCGACCGTATCCAGTTCTCTCTCTTCAACGGTTCTCATTGCTGATAATCGGGAGCTGGATATCGAGGCGCATGCGATCGTTTCCCTTTGTGCGTAAGTTTTCTCCGTAATCATATTGTCTTACTGTGAGCCATCTCTCTCTCTCTCTCTCTCTCTACTCTTTCTCTCGTATTTTCCTTTAATTGTATTGTATTGTATTTCCTGTGTAGTTTATCTGGTTAGTTGGTTTATGTCATATTGTAGTGTATGCTTTGTACTGTGATTCTTTTTGCAAGTATAATAGTCATAATACATATAATAGGTTTCGGACCCTAAGCCCAGGTATCTGTGTATTCTTTATAGTGTTAAGTATTCTCTGAGCGTCGGTGACGCTCAAGCAGCTTTGTAGTTAATCAGGTTACACCAGGTTGCACTTACACTCTGTCTCTACACTAAGGTATACTGTGTATCTCACTGTTAAAGGTATAGATATAAAGGTTTAACGTTGTGAGCGTCTGCATCGCTGGTGATCTCCTCGTGGTCCCGAGCGTCCGCTACGCTATAGCGAATCATTATGTTAGTCGGCAGCCAATAGCGTGCCTGCCTGTGATCACTGGGCCGTAAGCGAACGTGACGCTTGAGCGTCTCGACTACGGCTGAGCGATCGCTACGCAACTTGCGTACCCTTACGGTACTTCTTACGTAGATAGCGTACAGTGTTCTTAGACCTCTTAAAGTGATTTATATACGATAAATATTCAGCTTTATCAGTCCATAATTGTATACCACCTAACCGTGGTTTTTTTTTCTTTCTTCTTTATACATACATACTACGACATCTCTTTATCAACCAGTCTATATTAGCAGCAGACACAGTACAGTACGGTAGTTCACGGCTGTGGCTACCTCTGTGTCGGCACTCGGCAGTCCGTCCATAATTGTATACCACCTAACCGTGGTTTTTTTTTCTTTCTTCTTCATACATACATACTACGACATCTCTTTATCAACCAGTCTATATTAGCAGCAGACACAGTACAGTACGGTAGTTCACGGCTGTGGCTACCTCTGTGTCGGCACTCGGCAGTCCGTCCATAATTGTATACCACCTACCCGTGGTTTTTTTTTCTTTCTTCTTTATACATACATACTACTACATCTCTTTATCAACCAGTCTATATTAGCAGCAGACACAGTACAGTACGGTAGTTCACGGCTGTGGCTACCTCTGTGTCGGCACTCGGCAGTCCGTCCATAATTGTATACCACCTACCCGTGGTTTTTTTTTCTTTCTTCTTCATACATACATACTACGACATCTCTTTATCAACCAGTCTATATTAGCAGCAGACACAGTACAGTACGGTAGTTCACGGCTGTGGCTACCTCTGTGTCGGCACTCGGCAGTCCGTCCATAATTGTATACCACCTAACCGTGGTTTTTTTTTCTTTCTTCTTCATACATACATACTACGACATCTCTTTATCAACCAGTCTATATTAGCAGCAGACACAGTACGGTAGTTCACGGCTGTAGCTACCTCTGTGTCGGCACTCGGCAGTCCGTCCATAATTGTATACTAGTATCCATCCATCTCCATTGTTTACCTGAGGTGCCTTTTAGTTGTGCCTATTAAAATATGGAGAACAAAAATGTTGAGGTTCCAAAATTAGGGAAAGATCAAGATCCACTTCCACCTCGTGCTGAAGCTGCTGCCACTAGTCATGGCCGAGACGATGAAATGCCAGCAACGTCGTCTGCCAAGGCCGATGCCCAATGTCATAGTACAGAGCATGTCAAATCCAAAACACCAAATATCAGTAAAAAAAGGACTCCAAAACCTAAAATAAAATTGTCGGAGGAGAAGCGTAAACTTGCCAATATGCCATTTACCACACGGAGTGGCAAGGAACGGCTGAGGCCCTGGCCTATGTTCATGGCTAGTGGTTCAGCTTCACATGATAGCTTTCCTCTTGCCATTATAATGCCCTTAATATTATAGTTAGCCTTTGCATTTTTGCACGTGTATGATTTTGCATTTTTTGGCATTAAATGTTGCCATGTTCTTGACCATTCCTCTAGTCCAGGGGCAGAACTGCCAGAGACAACGGAGTCAGTTGCCGCCGGGCTCCAGCCCTGAAGGGGCTCCAGCCCTAAAGGGGCTTCCTCCATTGCCCCCCGGCTGTTACGTGCCCTTCCTACTAAATAGACAAAGGCGCTACCAGCAGGGTCTCGCAGTTTGTACATTCCATGCCGTAACACCCTTCTTTCCACCTTTTTCAAGACCCAGCCCAGCAGCCTCGCCGCTGCCACCACCGCTAGCTGCAGCACTGCCAGCGGTGGGCTGCCCCTGCTTCTTCTCACACCACAGATAGCTGGGCAGCACTGCAACTGCCTGCCTGATTGCTCCGCCCCCTTCCGGCTCCCAAGCACCTCTGCTGCCCAGTGATCCAGGAGCCTGCTGCTAGGAAGAAGTGGCCGAGCTTCAGCAAGCGAGTCTGGACACTGGCGGAGGAAGCCATGATAACCAGATAATCGGGAGTGGAGCGCCAGTTCCAAGGTAATACTTTATACAGCTGGTTGAGATCCTGGTCGGTGGATATGGATTCCAAGAAAACCCTGGAGGTGCTTCCTTTCAAGGGAGACACTCTCTTTGGAGAAGACCTCAATAAGATTGTAGCTGATCTGGCTACTGCTGAAACAGCTTGCCTACCTCGTATGACTCCTACCACGCAGAAGGCTAAAAGTACTTTCCCTTGGCCCTTTCATCCCTCAGGTAAAGCGTACCCAAGGTCAGGCATACCCAAAGCAAGCTCATGCTTCCAGACCTGCCAAGCCCAGACTGAAGCAAGCCTGGGCTGCCCATCAGCCTGCTTCCAAAACGGACAAGCCTGCCGCATGACGGTGCAGGCCTCCCTCTGGGGGATCCCAGGGTGGGGGGTCCGACTTCTAGGTTTGGCATAGAAAGGTATAATTCTAAGCTAGAGAATTCTGTTTGGAGCTCACCTTGTACTTTGTGAAGAAATAATCAGCATTGTGGCTGAGCAGATACATGTAGTGTGTGGCTGCAAACTGCATGGATCTGCTGCGTTGTAATGCTGATACTTTTTTTTTGCAAAGTACCAATAGCTTCATATAATGTTCACAATTTTTATGCAGGATCAAATAGCTCAATAGGTAGGGTGTTTGATTAGAATTCAACAGGTTATAGGTTTGAATCCTGGGTATGGTAGTTTGAGATGTGTTATTTAATAAAGTATGTTGTTCTGACTGCTGGGATATCATACTAAATAAATGGAGTTGATCAATTTTTTTTTTATTTTATTTTTAAACTAGGGACAATTTCCAGATACTTTTCTTTATAACTGAGATTGCCCCCTGGAACTTCACATCAGTTGACAACTATGCATGAGTGGGCAGTCCTTGCTCTGGATCTGCCCACCCATTTATGTGCCGTCATAAAAGAAAGCACAACTGACAGTTATCCTGGGCGTACACTACACAATTATCTGTCAGGCTATCTATCCAGTCTGGATGGATGGAATGAAAATCTGGTAATGTATAGTAGCAAATGTCAATTAACCATTTGCTCCCAAACACTAGAAAAGTGGTCAAAAATGGTCATTACACAAATTGGTTAAACCCAAAAGTGGGGGTGAGGAGGCAGATCGTGAGATGGGGAAACTTTGTGGACTGTTAGTGAAGGGGAGCACTGGGAGTGATACTGGACACAGAAGAGGTTTTCTTCTAGTGGAAAGGCTCTGGAGATCCAGAGTCTGGTCAAACAAATTCTGAAACCAGCAAGAGTGTTAATCCATCAATGCATTCAGTTGCTGGGGAAGATGGTTGCGGCCTACGAGGCCATTCAGTTTGGCAGGTTCCATGCCAGAGTGTTCCAGTGGGACCTGTTGGACAAGTGGTCCGGATCCCACCTACACATGCACCGGAGGATAATCCTGTCTTCCAAGACCAGAATCTCACTCCATTGCTGGCTGCACAGTTCTCACCAGCTAGAGGGGCGATGGTTCGGGATCCAGGACGGGATCCTAGGGACCACGGATGCAACCCTCCGAGGCTGGAGAGCAGTCACACAGGGGGAAAACATCCAAGGAAGATGGTCAAGTCTTCCTTGGATGTTTTCATCTCCACATAAATGTTCTGGAGTTAAGGGCCATTTAATAACTGCAGACACAGTACGCACTGGGACGGGTGCCCAGCATCCTCTACGGACTAAGAGAAAAGGATTTACCGGTAGGTATTAAAATCCTATTTTCTCTAACGTCCTAGAGGATGCTGTGGACTCCGTAAGGACCATGGGGATAGACGGGCTCCGCAGGAGACATGGGCACTTTAAGAAAGACTTTAGTTCTGGGTGTGCACTGGCTCCTCCCTCTATGCCCCTCCTCCAGAACTCAGTTTGATACTGTACCCAGTGGAGACTGGGTGCTTTTCAGGAGCTCTCCTGAGCTTTCTGACAGAAAGTATTTTGTTAGGTTTTTAATTTTCAGGGAGCACTGCTGGCAACAGACTCCCTCATCGAGGGACTGAGGGGAGAGAAGCAGCCCTACTCTCTGAGTTGCAAGGTCCTGCTTCTTAGGCTACTGGACACCATTAGCTCCAGTGGGATTGGTACGCAGGATCTCACCCTCGCCGTCCGTCCCAGAGCCGCGCCGCCGTCCCCCTCGCAGAGCCGGAAGATAGAAGCCGGGTGAGTATGAGAAGAAAAGAAGACTTCAGAGGCGGCAGAAGACTTCATGATCTTCACTGAGGTAACGCACAGCACTGCAGCTGTGCGCCTTTGCTCCCATACACCTCACATACTCCGGTCACTGTAAGGGTGCAGGGCGCAGGGGGGGCGCCCTGGGCAGCAATATAAACCTCTTTCGCAAAAATATAACATATATACAGCTGGGCACTTTATATATGTATAAGCCCCCACCAATTTTACAGTTTAAGCGGGACAGAAGCCCGCCTCCGAGGGGGCGGGGCTTCTCCCTCAGCACTCACCAGCGCCATTTTTTCTCCACAGCACCGCTGAGAGGAAGCTCCCCGGACTCTACCCTGCTTATACCACGTTAGACAAGAGGGTTGAAAAGAGGGGTGGGGGGGCACATAATTCGCAAATTACATACAGCAGCACTACTGGGCAAACATTAAGTTACTGTTTTATTCCTGGGTTATATAGCGCTGGGGGGTGTGCTGGCATACTCTCTCTCTGTCTCTCCAAAGGGCCTTGTGGGGAAACTGTCTTCAGAAAAAGCATTCCCTGTGTGTGTAGTGTGTCGGTACACGTGTGTCGACATGTCTGAGGAAGAAGGCTATATTAGAGAGGAGCGGGAGCAAATGAATGTGGTGTCTCCGCCGACAGCTGATTGGATGGATATGTGGAATGTTTTAAATGCTAGTGTAAACTCATTGCACAAAAGATTAGACAAGGCAGAAGCTTTGGGACAGTCAGGGTTTCAACCCATGCCTGATCCTATGTTGCAGGGACTGTCAGGGTCTCATAAGCGCCCACTATCCCAGATTGTTGACACAGATACCGACACGGATTCTGACTCCAGTGTCGATTACGATGATGCAAAGTTACAGCCAAAATTGGCAAAATCCATTCGATTTATGATTATGGCAATAAAAGATGTTTTGCACATCACAGAGGAACCCCCTGTCGCTGACAAGAGGGTACATATGTACAAGGGAAAGAAGCCTGAGGTAACCTTTCCCCCCTCACACGAGCTGAACGAGTTATGTGAAAAAGCTTGGGAATCTCCAGATAAAAGACTGCAGATTTCCAAAAGGATTCTTATGGCGTATCCTTTCCCATCAACGGATAGGTTACGATGGGAATCCTCCCCTAGGGTGGACAAAGCATTAACACGCTTATCCAAGAAGGTAGCCCTCCCGTCCCAGGATACTGGACTAACCCCCCCCCCCCTCCTAGTGCCTTCCCTAACACCCGCTCCCCCGGTCCTAACCCTCCCTCCAATACTCGCCTTCGGGATGTTGGCTGTCTGTGTGCCGGCACCAGTCTCCCAAGTGGTGTCAGGATTCCAACATCGGTCAAATGACCGCCGGTATACCGTCTGCCGGGATGGTAAATGTATCCTGAGGACAGGTAGTGAGTGTGGAGGGATAGGTGGTTCAGTAAAATGTAACAGCTCAAACTGCGATCATTCACTGATAAATTGATTTATAGCTCTCCCTTTTTAACCATTGCAGTCATAAAAGCAATGTTTTTTAAACTTTTAAATAAAGCTTGTTAGCATCCCCAGCACACTGTATATGCTGGGAGATGTAGTTCTCAATATGAAAACATTTAATTACTGTATGAACTCTAATTCCCCAACTGAAACCTCTCACAAACACACACTCCTAAATCTAGTACACACACACACACATTTCCCCAGTACTGACAACTCTCATCACTTCCACACACTAACAACTCCCTCCTGCTCCTCTCCCCACTGACACTGACAGCTCCCTCACAGTCACACACATCCTCCACCCCCCCACCCCCCCACACACACACTGATAGCACACATGCACAAATCCCCCCCTCCTCGACACTAACTGTCACGGACTGCTTGGGCAGCAGGGGGCAGGCTCTGACTTGAAGTGCTGAAATTCAACAGCTCTCTCGAACTTGCAAGGCATGGCTGTGCAGCTGTCTCCAGCCATCTCCTTGCCCACTGTGTAATTTGTGGCGTTCTCTGATGTTCCCCGCTCTGCCTCTACAACCGGCACATAATGTACAGCAGTGGTGACTCCTGAGTATGGGCCTGGAGAACTCCGCCTACCGGGGGGTAGGGATTAATAATTTCAAAGGGGCAGAGCTAGGAGTGAAGCAGTGGACAGCAGTTGAGGGGCGTTTCAAACTGTAACAGGGTTGGGACAATTTCAGTATCCTTCCCTCACCGTCTAATTGGTCAGTCCCACGCTGATTGCCATAGCGCCCTTTCGAGACTGCAGAACTCTATCCCTTAGCCACGGTTGGCACAGCTGGATGGTGCCCCTGGCAAGTGCCATCCTGGCCAAGGGGTAGATACGCCCCTGAGGGTCAGGGCTAGCAACAGAAATCTCGGGGCCCAGTACACTGATATCTCTGGGGCCCCCTCAACCCCCCCTTAACTTGGCAGAGGGATCTTTAAAAAAAATGGAGCCTTTGACTCGGACCGTCAGTGAGGCCGGCAGGTGGTTTTCATACTGGGCTATCCAGCTCTTCGGTGGCGGTGGCAGGGACATTCAGAAAAGGGCCAGCACAGCAAAATGCATAATAATGGCAATACAGTATGGACCACAGGGACTGGACAAAGTGATGGGGTAAAAGGAGGGGGGAGGGTTTAGTTGGCCTGTTAATTGTTTTCCTGCTTAAATTGAGCAGTTGGTGGATACACTTTAAAAAGCAATATTGGCACTGTGGCCCCATTATTTCTGTTCTTAATACTTGGAGCCCTGAACAAGTGTCCCCTTTGTCCCCCCTGTCACCGGGCCTGTTCAGGCGTTACCTATGGAGAAGCTGCGACATGACATCCTAGGACACGATACTGCACCATGCATCACCATTATATTTCAGTGTGCCTTGTCAATATTTAAATCTTGTTCTGTGTGACGTGAGTTGTAAATGGTTGAAAATCTCTGTGCTACAGTATCGTCACCATGTAGTTATAACAACACCGCAAAACCACCAAAAGACGTGTTTTGGTAGAGGGACTGCTGGAGGGGCCCATTGGGGCCCCCAGTTTGCTACCCCACCCCAGTATACCTGTGCTGTAGCCAGTGGAAGGGGCACTATCTTCCCTGTGATCTCTTCGGGAAGATGGTGCCGCACATAGAAAGCAAAGACTCTGGCTGCACTCTCCTGCCCTCGCTCTAAGCAAGGTGATCGGGCCACAAAAGGACCCCTGTCGGACCCCTGCCGGACCCCGGCCTGTGGGCCACAAAAGGATGCATTGGGGGCGGCATGCGGCCCATGGGTTTGACACCCCTGCCATAGAGTATCAAAATTTGTTTCACGACACCCCTAGGCCAAAGTTTTTTTTATTGAGAAATTCAGAAAAAAATATAAAATTAAGTAAATTGTGTTTATAGCATGTCATCCTCAGGTTCAGTTATGTTGTGAGGGAATGGTTTTGCCAATTTATTAAAGTATAAATAATTTTAATTGGTCCTGGACCACCAAACTATGCTACCAGTGCAAGAACCCCAGTTTGGAAACTACTGCCTTAAAATAAACCTTTTTTGTTTTTTTTAAACTACATGTAATACACCTTAGATCTCAGTTCCTAAAAGGTTTTAAACCCTTGCATACAGTAAACTACACATATTTAAAAATCCTACACCGGGCACAAGTGCTCACGGGCCAATTTCATGGCAGTCTCGGATAGGAGGGCATTGTGGATTCACCAAGGGAATGCTGATGCTGACTCCAAGAAGAAAGGGAGTCTCTTCCCTATGAAGGTGAAGCCTTGTTTGGCGACGGCCTAGTTAATTTGATCTCGGCAGCTCCCGCAGGTAAGTCGTCCTTCTTGCCCTATGTTCCCTCTCAACGGATGAAGACGCATCATTATCTGACGCAGTCATTTCGGCCCAATAGATATGCAAGAAGTTAAGATTCCCCTTTCTTTGCAGGTAGAGGAAGGAAAAGAGGGAAGAGGTCTGTAGCCTCTTCAAGATCGCAGGAGCAGAGATCGTCCTCTGCTTCTGCCAAATCCACTGCATGACGCTGGGGCTCTCTTGCAGGAGCCCGCACCAGTGGGGGGCACGTCTAAAACTCCCTTCAGTCAGTTCTGGATTCATTCGGACCTTGACTCGTGGGTTTTACAAATAGTGTCCCAAGGGTACAAACTGGGGTTTCAAGACGTTCCCCCTCACCGATTGTTCAAATCAGCCTTAGTCAGCAGGGAGAAGGTTTTTATTCAAGCCTCTTCGTGGTCCCGAAGCCGGACGGCTCAGTCAGACCAATCTTAAATCTGAAATCCCTTAATTTCTACCTAAAGAAATTCAATTTCAAGATGGAATCTCTCAGGGTAGTGATCTCCAGTCCGGGGGATAAAGGAGATTTCATGGTTTTGGTAGACATAAAGGATGCCTACTTATATGTTCCCATTTAGCCACTGCATCAAGCTACCTGAGGTTTGCAATTCAGGATTGTCATTACCAATTTCAGACGTTGCCGTTTGGTCTGTCCACGGCTCCGAGGATTTTCACCAGGGTGATGGCGGAAATGATGGTCCTCCTTCGCAAGCAAGGAGTCACAATTATCCCGTACTTGGATGATCTCCTGATAAAGGCGAGATCCAGGGACCAGTTGGTGCAAAACATCTACTCTCCCTGACAGTTCTTCAACAACATGGTTGGCTCCTAAACTTGCCAAAATCGCAGTTGGTCCCAATGACGCGGTTGTTGTTTTTGGGAGTGATACTGGACACAGAAGAGGTTTTCTTCTAGTGGAAAGGCTCTGGAGATCCAGAGTCTGGTCAAACAAATTCTGAAACCAGCAAGAGTGTTAATCCATCAATGCATTCAGTTGCTGGGGAAGATGGTTGCGGCCTACGAGGCCATTCAGTTTGGCAGGTTCCATGCCAGAGTGTTCCAGTGGGACCTGTTGGACAAGTGGTCCGGATCCCACCTACACATGCACCGGAGGATAATCCTGTCTTCCAAGATCAGA